>NC_092054.1:25300717-25600717 GCF_003086295.3 Arachis hypogaea
TTTCCTTACTTATTCCTCACTCTTTTATATTTTTAATCCCTATTTAGAGTTACAATTGGAAAGCTTTTATGACGTTAAAATTTATGAATGCAAATAACCATTTTTACTTTTAATTGATTTTTAGTTATCAATTATCATGTCTTCCTTTTATTCCTCTCTTATTTTGTGAAAGTTATATTCATCATAATGGAGTAGTTCTCCAACTTTATTGGGAGTTGATTAAAGAAAAAACCTTGAGTTGGAATACTCAAGTGCTAATATTAACTGAAGGTTTTTAACTAATTCTCCTATCTTCAACTCTAATCCTTCTTAGGAAAGGATTAGGTCTTGTAAACAGAAGTTAGATCCCAACTTACTTGACTTCCCTTCGTTCGTTAAGGGTTAACCAAGTAATAACAACAATCTTCTATCATTATACTTGTGAAAGTTCAACAAAGATAGAACTTCCATTAAATCTTCTCCTGGTCAAGGCTTTTATCTGAATTTACTATTATTTACTTCTCTGTTTCTCAAACTCAAAAACATTTCGGGAAAACCTCTGATTAATAAAATATCACTCTTTCTGCAACTCGTTGGGAGACGATCTGGGACTCATACTCCCAGTATTTTTAATTCTAAATTTTGTGACAACCCTTTCTAAATTGATAAGCGGAATCAACAGGGGTTAAGAGCTATACTTGCAATGCTTTCTCTATAAACTCTTAATTGGTGATTTTCCGCACGTCAATTAGGATCGACGCGCCAGCGCCTAGTGCGCGTCCGTGCCCCTTGGTGAATGCGAACTGGGTCAGATTAAACAGAGAATTGCACTGGTCTGGGGCAGGAACTGTTCTAGAAGCACAAAATGCCTGCACGTGCGCGCACACTGTGCGAACGTGCCCTTGTGTTTCGGTCCATCCCTGCGTACGCGCACATGGCGCGTCCGCGTGCGTCTGGAATTCAGCGTAATATAAAATTTTGGCCAAGAGTTGTGCTGGTTTCGTGCTAGATTCGAGCTAGAGGCGCAAACATTGTTGTGCGCCAGCGAACAGTGCGCGAACGCGCTCCTCTCTTTTCCGCAACCCGCACGACCGCACGCAGTGTGCGTCCGCGTCGGTTGCGCCGCATTACTCACTCATTGCGCCGCCCAGTTTTCGTTCCTTTCCCCCTTAAATTCTAATTCTTATCTTCTCCAATCCTAATTTCTTTTCTTCTCCTTTCTTTTTCTTTTTTTTCTCTTTTATTCTTCTTCTTTTCTCTTCCTACTTCTCTCTCACTCACATCCTCCATTATCTCTCTTTCTCACCTTCTTCCCAAGGTTCTTTCTTTCTACTTTCTTTTTCTTCTTCTTTTTATTTATTTCTTTTTGCATAATTCTTTTTGGTGTTAGAAACCTAAATTGGGTGATTCTTTTCTTCTATAATTGCTTGTGATTATTATGGAGTTATTTAACAATTAAATTTAATTTTTTTGGGTTGCTTGCATGTTCAAATTTAATATTTTCAATAACATATTCACCATGCATGCTACGTGTTTGTGAAAAAGTCCGTGTGGCATTGTGAATTCTTTTTAATTATTCTCTCCTTCTACTCCAATGCCTGTTTTTCACAAAACCAATCCAATATTTTATTAAATTAATATAATTGTCAATACAAACATGATTGTTAGTTTATTACAAGTGATAATATATTTGAATAATTGATGCTTGATCTATGCTACTCATACCTTTGCCCGCATGCTAATAAACATCTTGCATCTTGCCATAACGTGCCCTAGCTATATTTCCATTGATGAACTGATTAAATGGAATCGCGATCATGTATTTCGTTCTTTATTTCCTTAACTGGGCATTGGTTATCACTTGTAGCGTCCTCTTCCTTGCTTTAACCCTTCAATTTCACACCCCTCTCTTTTCTCCCTTTTCAGGATGGCCACCAAAAAGGGTAAAGAGAAAGCCGCTAGCAAACCATCGGCAAAGAGAGGAACGAAAAGAGCACCAGCGGAGGAACCACCCTCCTCAAAATCAGTCAAGCCTTCCACAAAGTGGGTCAAGAGGATCATTAAGGTTGAGGAAACCGAGAAAACCTTCCCAGCAAAGGACGCTGCGCGGTTCCCTAACCGCTACTGTCAGCAGATGTTCCCATTCTAGCTGCAAGGAACTACAACAATGAGTACCTTCTTATCTTCCCTACCAACATTATTGAATTGGTAGAGCCCCGCATTAAAAGAAGACAATGGGGATTCTTATGGAGACAGCCGAGGCAGGTCAATCTTTCATGGGTAGTCGAATTCTACTCCAACTTTCATATGCCGACCCTGCAATCTGTCTATGTTCGTCAGAAGCAAATCCCATAACTGAAGAGGCCATTCAGCGAGCTCTAGATCTTCCCCCTGCTCCAGAAGGACCAGACGCATACCAAGAAGCCTCTTTTAAGCGCCAGAGATACCAATTTGACTGGGACGCCGTCCTCAGAGTTATAGCTCAACCTGGCAGTAGATGGATCTATGGTTACCATCGATCTCGGCCTAAGAGCATATTGGCTTCAGCACTTACCTTGGAAGCTCGAGTGTGGGCACAAATCATGTCCCACTATGTCTTTTCGAGCACCCACGAGTCCTCCTTCACTGCAGACATGGCCGTACTCATCTGGTGCATCCTTACAGACCAACCTCTCAATTTACCAAGACACATTCGGCAAGCCATGGGACACGTATAGATTGCGGGCAACCTTTCTTTTCCCGCCTTGGTTTCAGATCTAGTCTCAACCACTGGAGTCTCCTACAGAGTTGGGAACACCAAAGCTATAATTCCGTGGGATGATCAGAAAGTACCCAACAGGAAGTACCTCAGACTCCCACCAACCAGAGACAGACCCAGGTGGTAGAGAGAGGGGGCACTTGCCCCCAGAAATATTTTATAAAGTAATTAATAAATATATATAGATGTATATATTTGTCTTTTTATTAGATTATATTTTTTAAAAAAATAAATTAATTAATTAATCAACAAATAATTATAATTAACATCACTACACTGACAAATTAGTTAATAATCATGTTGAAACTTAATTTTATAATTAAATATAACTTTAGTTATTAGTAATATTTTTTAAATATTAGTTAATACTAAAAATATACTCTTTATATATTAATATTTTTTATTAAAATGGTCTTTTCTATAATAATTATTTTAGTTAAAAATTTTATTTATACTGTAAATATTATAAGAAATAAACATCACAATTAAATAAAAAATAATAAATAGTTAAATAATTATTTAAGAATACATATATAAAAATAACATTTAATTTTGTCAAAAATAAAGAGAGAATAATTATAAATTATTTTTTATCATAATTTAAATTAATATATTATTTACGAGTTAATTAATTTATGTATGTATATATGTATGTATTGATGTATATTTCTAATTTTTTAATATATATATATATATATAATTTTTGTTTCAAACTATAAATATATTTCTATCTAAATTTTATCTTTATATATTTTTGCCCCCGCCAATCAATTTTTTTGGGTCCGTCACTGCCACCAACCACTATGTGCTGGAATGTAGACCCGGCCAGAGATACTCCTTCTCCCTCCACATCACAAGCACCTTCAACAAATCAGCTACTCCTTCAAATACTACAGAGGTTGGATCGCATTGAGCGCCGTAACAAGCGCCGATTCACTTACCTGAAGGAGCTGATTGTTGGTAACAATCCACCCACAGAAGAACCAGATACTCCGAACTCCACTTCAACTACCAGCATGGGGAGCCATGAAGACTCCATTTGTGGAGATGCTGTTACCAGATTTCCTTTGTTCCTGACTGATGGCACCGAGGACGGTGCCAAGCTTTAAGTGTGGGGAGGTCGGTCAGTACCTGACTTCCGGAGGTAATTTTTCCTTCTCTTAGCACCAGTAGATAAATTTTCTTTTGTTAGGATATGATAGATTGCATAGTAATAGATTTTTCTGCATGCATGTTCTACTTGATAAAAAAATAAAATAAAATAATAAGTTTCTTTTTAAGATCCTATTTTTGAAAAATTTCACTAATTTAAATCAAAACTTTTGTGTCAAACTTGTTTTGAAGACTGTAAATTGGAACATGGTTTAGAGCTAGAACACACAACCTGTGAGATTTGAGCTTAATTATATGGTTACATTATTTAACCATAATATTTTATTCTTGTGTGTTTTCTTCTCTATGATTGTAATTTTTATTTTGTTCCATCATATATGTCCAAGGTTTAGTGTATTTAAATGTATGCATATGATTGAGGCCATTATTTGTTTTTGCTCACTTATCCCAAATAGCCTACTCTTTCACTTACCATTGTTAGCCACTTTGAGCCTTTTAACCCCTAATTGTTCTATATTTTACCACATCACTAGCCTTAAGCAGAAAAATAATTAAATACCCCAATTAAATCTTTGGTTAGTTTAAGATAGAGATTGTGTATTAACTAAGTGTGGGAAAACTGTGGGAACATGGGTTAATAAGGGAATGTCTTATGATTATCACTTTGATAAAATATTGGGAAATTGGGTATCTACTCATGTAAGACCGGAAAAATTAAAAACCACTGTGCATTGATGGCTTATGTTTACTTTTATATATAAAAAAAATTCAAGTAATTAAGTAAATAAATAAATAAGGAGACAAAGTTACCCCAATGTTAAGTTCATGAAAAGATCAATGCATATGTGATACAAGTTAAAAGAAAAGTTGGTACATGAGTATGTAATGCAAAAGTGGGAATTATATAGAGTGTATGTATGTTAGGTGAGAGCTTAGTCTATTCAATGATTCAATTTATAGCTCATTTAGCCATATATATATATACCTTCACCCTTACCTTAGCCCCATTACAACCTTGAAAAGACCTCATGATGTTTGCATTGATACATTAAATACTTGTTGATTGGTTAGGTGAAGAACAAAGTTTAGAAAGCATGACTAGAGAAGAGTAGAGTGATTACCCTATACACTTGAGTGACTAGAGTGCATATACACCATCAGTAAAGGTTCAATGCTTGATTCTATGTTCCCTACTTTCATGAGCTGTCTTCTTACAAGTTTACTTATTTTTACTGTAGGATTTGAATTAGTGGAATTTAATTTATGTTTGTCTTAAAAAACTTATTTACTTTTAACCAAGTAGACGAAATCATATAGTTACATTCATACATAGGTTGCATTGCATTGCATGAGTCTTACTTTTTCCTACTTATTTATTTTATCTCCTTGAGCTAAGCATGAGGACATGCTAATGTTTAAGTGTGGGGAGTTTGATAAACCACTATTTCATGGTTTATCTTATGCTAATTTGAGTGGTTTTTATCAACTCTTTACTCACTTATTCATATGATTTGCATGATTTTACAATTCCTTCCTAATTTTATTCTATGGTTGAAAACTTACTTCCTAGACATCTAAATTTTATATTTCAATTCCCCTTTATACCATTCGATGTCGTGATCTGTGCGTTAAGTGTTTTCAGGCTTTATAGGGCAGGAATGGCTTAGAGGATGGAAAGGAGGCTTGCAAAAATGGAAGGAACGCAAGGAAACAAAGGAGCTGACCAGCGAGGAGCGACGCGGGCGCGCACTTGGCGCGCACGTGCACATTAGCACATTCACACACCGACGCGCACACACACCTGGCGCGTACACGCAACAGGCGAAAACGAAAATCGACGCGAGCGCGCACCTGGTGCGCACGCGTGACATGCGCGATCTGCAGAATTTGCAGAAATCGCTGAGGGCGATTTTGGGCCAGTTTTAGACCCAGGTTTCGGCCCAGAAACACAGCCTAGAGCCAGGGAACAGCAGAGACTCAAGACACATTCTCATTCTGCATGGTTTTAGTTTAGTTTTGGATCTAGAGAGATTTCTACCTCTTCCTCTAGGTTATCTTTACAATCATAGTTTTAGAGTTTTATTGCCTTGCCTTGGATATGGAGAACGTTCATTACCTCCGTTGAAGACTTCATCATTCTAGTTTGTTTCCTTACTTATTCCTCACTCTTTTATATTTTTAATCCCTATTTAGAGTTACAATTGGAAAGCTTTTATGACGTTGAGATTTATGAATGCAAAGAACCATTTTTACTTTTAATTAATTTTTAGTTATCAATTATCATGTCTTCCTTTTATTCCTCTCTTAATTTTGTGAAAGTTATATTCATAATAATGGAGTAGTTCCCCAACTTGATTGAGAGTTGATTAAAGGGAAAACCTTGAGTTTGAATACTCAAGTGCTAATATTAACTGAAGGTTGTTAACTAATTCTCCTGTCTTCAACTCTAATCCTTCTTAGGAAAGGATTAGGTCTTGTAAACAGAAGTTAGATCCCAACTTACTTGACTTCCCTTCATTCGTTGAGGGTTAACCAAGTAATAACAACAATCTTCTATTATTATACTTGTGAAAGTTCAACAAGGATAGAACTTCCATTAAATCTTCTTTCGGTCAAGGCTTTTATCTGAATTTACTATTATTTACTTCTCTGTTTCTCAAACTCAAAAACATTTCGGGAAAATCTCTGATTAATAAAATAGTACTCTTTCTGCAACTCGTTGGGAGACGACCTGGGACTCATACTCCTAGTATTTTTAATTCTAAATTTTGTGACAACCCCTTCTAAATTGATAAGCGGAATCAACATGGGTTAAGAGCTATACTTGCAACGCTATTTTCTCTATTAACTCTTAATCGGTGATTTTCCGCACGTCAAACAGCAAAATTACCAGCAGACGCTAATGTCACATAGGTAGCTTTGGCTCCGAAATTCGTGGGGGCTAAGGAGATAAAAGATCTCAGACCTATCAGTATGGTTGGGTGTGTCTATAAGGTTATCTCTAAATTGTTGACACGAAGAATGAGAAGTGTAATGCCAGACTTAGTTGGAAAATCACAGAATGCCTTTGTGAAGAGGAGAAAGATACATAATGGAGCTCTAATTGCATGTAAAACTGTACAATGGTTGAAACTGAAGATGAAGGAATCAACAATTATTAAACTGGACTTCCAAAAAGCCTATGATAGAGTTAAATGGTGCTTTGTTGATACTGTGCTGGAGAAGATGGGCTTCGAAAGAAAATGGAGGGAGTGAGTTAGGGAGTGTGTTACATCAGCATCTATCTCTATTATGGTTAATGGGTCTCCATCGAAACCATTCAAAATGGAGAGGGGACTACGTCAGGGCAACCCATTATCGCGGTTTTTATTTGTTCTGGTGGTGGATGTGCTTAACAGGATGATCGGGGAGGCAGTTAGAAATGGTCGGATATTGTCACTTTTAGTCGGTAGGGAAAATATAGAGTTATCACACTTACAATTTGCTGACGACACTATATTATTCTGTTCGCCGGAGGAGGAGACAATGAGAAACTATAGAGGCTTCTGAGGTGCTTTGAAATGATATCTGGCTTGAGCATCAACTTTGAGAAGTCTAACTTGATACCAGTAAACTGCAGTCAGGAGTGGGTTAACCAGATGTGTCAGCTACTAGGTTATCAAGAGGTAGCTCTACCGGTAAAGTACCTTGGCATTAGCCTAGGAGCAAATCCGCGGTTGGTAAAAACTTGGAAGCCGGTTATAGATAAGGTGGAGGAAAAACTCAGTTTGTGGAAAGCAAAGATCTTTAGTAAGGCTGGTAAGCTGGTACTTATTAAGTCGGTAATTAACAGCCTACATATTTATTACTTGAGTTTGTATAAGATACCTAACGTGGTTGCACGAAGAATTATCTCCTTGCAGAGGAGGTTCTTTTGGGGGAAGGATGATGGTAGACCTGGTATGGCCCTTGTGAAGTTGGAGCTGATCCAAGCACCAAGGAAGCTAGGAGATTTGGGGGTGGGTGATGCGGTGATTCGTAATATAGCTTTACTGTTTAAATGGTGGTGGAGGTTCTCTAAGAAAGACTCTTCTCTATGGAAGAAGATTGTATGCTCCTACAATAGTTTGAACCCAAATCACTTGTTGTTAACTCAGACATTACCGAGGAGGGGCGGTCCGTGGAGAGACATATGTCAAGTGCAAATAAGGGAGCAACATGTCAGGCAGAAGATGATTGATGGCCTTGCTATGGAAGTAGTGGAAGATCCACCAGATTTTGGGAGGATACATGGCTCCAAATGGGGAAGCTGAAAGACTCCTTTCCAAGACTCTTCTTGATTTCAAACAAAAAAGGATAAGTAATTGGGGATTGTGGGTTCTAGGATGGGATAGAGTGGGTTTGGCACTTCCACTGGAGAAAGGAACTACGATAATGGGAGACAGATAGATTGAACCAACTGTTTCATGTCTTGCAATCTATTAAATTGATAGCAGATGTGCAAGATAGAGTGGTGTGAAAATTTGACAAGGAAGGCGTTTATTCTACTAATTCGTTTGTGCAGGTTCTATAGGAAGAGACTTTGGATGAGGAGCTTCTGAGATACAGGTTCGCAAAGGAAATCTGGAAAGGCCTAGTTCCGCCTCGAGTGGAGTTATTCGCGTGGTTTGTATTGGTAGGCCGGGTCAATACAAAGGACCGGCTAAATAGATTGGGAATCCTACAATAGAATGATGATTTGTGCGTGTTGTGTAAGAAAGATGTTGAAAATATACAATATTTATTTATCAATTGTGAGTACTCTTGGCAGGTGTGGTGTGCTTGGATCTTGACATTTAGACAGGCATGGATTGTCCCTGGTACTTTGAAAGAGCACTTTGAGAGTTGAAGATCCATACCGATGAAAAAAGAGAGGCACAAGTATTGGCTAATTAGGTTCTTCTCAGTTATATGGATTATTTGGTTACGCTGGAATGATGTCATTTTTCGCAGCAAGACAACAGGAATTGGCGACTGTGTGGAACAATCGTTTTCATGTGCTACAGAGTTGTGTTGTAAATAACTCGTGTTGTTGATGGCTATGCCGGAGATGACATAGGTGATGTTATGCCTTTATCGTTCTTATGTTTGTCTTATATTGCTCCACTTGTGTGTTGATCTTTTCCTTTCAAAAAAAAAAAAAAAAAAACACGCAGACACGACAACTCAGCGAAGTATTCGTGCTTCGTAGGTTACTATCTTTGTTATTCTCAGGTCATCCTCCTAGTTTTCTCTTTTTTACATCGTTGTTTGATATATTTATGCTTTTAATTTTGTCTTTATAATAATTATTTTCTTGATTGTTATCTGTAACACCCCAACTATTAGAATGCCACGCTTCTGGCTGCGTCACTCTGATAGCTCGAGTATTACGACGACTCTTATAATATTTAATACTAAAATATTAGCCTGTTTGAAACTTAAAAACCGCATAACCTTTCGTAAACACTTTTTCGTGGAAACATAAACTTACATGTACATACAAACCAGATACAACACCTTAAGATATATATATATATATATATATATATATATATATATATATATATATATATATATATATATATATATATACACACACATAACACTAGCTTACAAACATACATATCATAATTACCTATCTCTCTTACAAACTTAATAAAGATAAAGGCAAGGAAAAATAATAGCTAAGATAATACAAAAAAAATAACGAATAAACAGAAAAAGGAATATAACTCTTTTGAAGCTTCATCCATATCCTGAAAAGGAATAACCTGTAGAGGAGTAAGAACATCGTCCTCGCTTGTTCTCACTATAAGGTTACAGAAAATGCTTTAACAAGATACGTAAAATAAAATTATTCTTAGAGTACAGTGATCATTGCTCATCTTATGAGTCTTTCCAAAAACCTTGGGTACACATTAGAAATCTAGAAAAATCCCCTTTTGAAGACTTGGTAAATTTCTCAAATAATTTAAAAACAAAACATTTTTCCTTTCTTATAAAATCTGAAAAGTTTTTCCTAAACAGTATGAATGACTAACATATTCCAAACATAGGTTCAATTAAGTCTATGCTGTAAGAGTTTGATTTTTCATACCTTTCTAGACCACAACCATGAAAGCAGTTACCTACGCGGTATAAATAACCATCTCCTTCCAAGCATAGGTTCATTAAGTCTATGCTGAATCAGTCAGATACTTTATACAAAACTAGAACTCAATATATCATCCACGGCCTCAAGCCCATCCAATCCAACATGGCCCCCGGCCTAAACAACTCAATCATCAACCAATTCATCACAAACCAACCAATCAAACACAATCACACATAATGTAGTTCAAACACAATCAATAGCAATTACAACAAATATAGCAGTTAGCAACTAACATAAGTATTCACATAGGTAAACCAGTTACAATATGCACACCCAAGGTTTTGCGCCTGTACGCTCTGATGATCCGAAGGGATGCGAGCGGGATCTATTGCCACCGACCTCACATCTAAGCGCAAGCGGGACGAACCACCGCCCTTACGCCGCCGCCGCTACCTCGAAAGGCGGGATCCAACCTCTGCCCCTGTCGGGCGCATAGCGTTTCATAATCTCAATATAAAATAGTAGTCCAGTGGTTTTTCAGAAAAACAGTTCCAACACATCAATCAGGCTCAATATCTTACTTCAAAATCATTCTTGGCCCATTTATTTTTAAATAACCACCGTATTCAATTCACATCTGGCCAAGAATCATTTTTCAAAATGGAGCCACTTTTCACGTCTTTCCAACACTTCCAAACAATCTCAAAACCATGCCAAATTCAAAATCATCTTTCGAAAGACTCAAAATCATTCATTTCTAAATCAGGATTTTGGTCATAAAATTCCTCAGCGGAGTCTCAAGACTTCAGGGGAGAATAACCTAACTCATTTCTTAAATTCATTGAAAGCCTCCAAAACCTCAACTTCTAGATTTAAATAAATGAAATTGAATTTAAACCAAAACCAAGTCATGTATCCAAATATTCCGAACCAATTTCAAAAACAACTTACTTAGACCAAAACCAAGTCATTTAAACCGAAAACCAATTTTAGTTTCATTCTTAAATCTGTTTCCAAAGGCTCGGGAATTGTATCAGTTTACTAAGTCAGAGATTCTAGTTAATACTTCAAACTCTTCCCAAAATGTAATAAAGTGAACTAGATTAATTGAAAACCAGGTTTCTTCTAAATCTATAAAACCCCTCCAAATCTTTTTACTTAAATCGAATTCCAAAACATAAAGATTTTCATATTTAAATTGATTTTTAAGGTATAATTCCTTTCTTAATAATTACATCCAAAATATAACAATTTTCTTAATAAGGCAAGTTCAACATAATTTATTTCTCAAACATTCAATTCAAAGCATAATTCATTATTTTCAAAATAACGTTCCAATCAAAATCTCAGATTTTATAGAAATTTCAGCAACATCTCCCCTAAAACTTGGACTTTGCCACCCTTTCCGGGTCCCAACTAGACCAATCCTCAACACTTTCCAACAGGCTCAAGACCAAATCAGTTTCCAATAAAACAAAGCTCAACTTTCAAATTATTAAAAATCATTCAAATCAACCAATCAAGAAATCTCTAATTTATCAAAATCAGGCATTGTTTCAATCAAACAGGCCATATTCATCCAAGATAAAACCAGACAATTCATAAGACTTGCATAACCACCAAAAATGCATTTCGCACAGCATATCTATTTATAACAACTTCCAATTTAAAATAGATCAATTTGTATAAAAAGCCCCTACCTTGACATGTTGAAACCACAACCCAACTCGTTAACCAACTCCTTTCATCTCGACCCGAAATTATCGGCAATCAAAATCTCAGCTCTGCTCGCTCTCTCGAAAGCAGAAACAGCCCCAAACGGCACAAGCAAATCGGATTCTAACTCCTAAAACTATTAACATTACAATTACTTTATTGCACGGAACAAAACACTAATGCAGGGCTTTCGAATAAGAATTTACTTACTGAAATAACAAAACGAAGCAACGGCAGCAGTAAGGACGATTATAGCAGCAGCGGGGAAGATGGTCTTCTCCTCTACCTTGGTCCATGATTCCAGCGGTGGCAGCGGCAAGGAAATTTACAACAATCACCTTATCCCATACAAACAATTTCAGTGACAAGCTCCAAGGTAGAAACAAATTGGCATAACAAGAAAGCAGAAACAGGGGAGAGCTTACCCAAAACAGCAGTGGTTTTAATGGTGGTTTCCTGGGCAGCTCAGATGTTGGTTCCCGATGGCAGAGGGTTCCGGTAACTCACCTCTAGCAGCGGCGAAGGAACATGTGGCGGTAGTGAAAGGCAGTGGCGGAGCCGGCTTCTCCTCCATCGCGTTCTGGCCTCCCTCACAATGGCGACAGCGGCTAGACGACCACGATGCGACGGCGGCGGACTTCGGCCACGACGAGGAACGGCGTCGTTCTCCCTTGACGGCAACACGAGGCGCGGCTCCATGAACCGGACGACACTGGCGGCGATGGCACGGCTTCTCTCGTGCAGCAGTTCGGCGGTTGGGCAGCAGCATGACGAAGATGGCGTGGACTGCAGCGGCGATGCGATGGAGACGCGGTGAGCTTCCCCTCCTCCTCTCCTCTGTCGCAACTCTCTACCCCTCTCTCTCTCTCTCTCTCTCTCTCTCTCCCTTTCTGCTTCTTTGATTTCGGCGCTACTGGGGTTTCAAGTTTGGGTGAGTTTTGCTGAGGATGTTTGGTGTGTGTGTGCTGCGTTTTTGGGGAGAAAGGGGCAGGGGGGAACTGGGTAACTGGGTAGGGTTTTCAGGGTTAGGGTTGTGAGGGTTAGGGTTGTGTGCGTGGAGCTTTAGGATTAGGGTAAAATTAGATACAAGGATAATTTTGTAATTTTAAATAAAAGTAGGGATAATATAAAAATTGAAACTCAATTTAAATCCAACACTAATTGTATATAGAAAATACTATTTGCTCATCAATTTTATATATTATTTTCAATAAAATGTCCAAATCAAATAATTAGAAATAATACAATTAAATTCTTTATTTTTTTAAAACAGTAGTATTAATATTTTAAAATATTAATTATTTAGTCCAAATCATATAAAAATCCTTGTTATTTTACAACTACCATTTTTTTACAATTTAAATATATAAAATAACTCAATAATTATAAAATCAAATAAAATCTTAATTTAAATAGCCCAAACTTATTATTTTTGGATTTCTAGAACTTTAAGTTGTAAATAGAAAAATACTCCATAATTATAGAGTTTGGATGAAAACATTAATTTATTTTAAATTTCATTAATCAAAACTACCTTTAATTACTTTCAATAAGATAATTTATGAAATTAAAACTGTAAATAAATATATGATTTGAGATTAGTTCAAATAGGACTTTTCAAAAGTCTTGGATCTTACATTATCTTTTAGATTTTGCTTTCGATTTGTTTTTTGTTGAGTTGTTGTAACTTTGTTCAGAGCGTGTCCCAACGTTTTTAGTATGTGCAATTACAAATTTATAATCTATTGAAAGAGAATCTAAATAGTGATAGAATAAACCAATATCTCTTATAATGTTAGGATGGTGATGGTAGGAGCTTTCTATCATCTATAATATATCATCTGTAATCTATAATTTATAATCTATAATAAATAATTTTGTAGAATTGTGATCCTAGTAGCTCTTCTTTTTTTTATTATTTATTGATTATGAAATTTTAAATTGTTGATTTTTTTGAGTGTGAATATATTTTGTTCAAACTAATTCTTTGCTTGCTCAAATTTTTTTTATGAAGTTAATATTAGATTGTCAAGTCTGATTTAGTTTTATAATTTTTATAAAGTTTATATATAATTAGTCTTTTTACTCGTGATAATATTACGGGAATATAAATTTTTTAAAATTATGGTCTACTTTGTTTTGACAATATAGATTATGCATAACACAAAAGATTTAGAAAATCAAACTACTTTTACAAAAAAAAAAGTCATAAATTGACAAAAATTTCTGGCTAAAAAGACTAACTGACTAAGATATCTGTAGATAAAAAAAATCAAATAATAAAATTTTTAGTTATTATTTTTATATGAAAAAGTCTAATTTTTTATTAATAATTAATTTTAACATTCGTTATCTAAAATTTAAAACAATTTAACGTGTATACTTTTACATTTAATTAGGTATTAACTGTTAAGTCTGTTGTACGAATAAAAATAATTAATTTTTATACTTGCTATTTAAAAATAATAATTTTTCTCTCTATGTGTATAAAATTGTAATTAGATATTAGCATAAAAAAATTATACTGATAGTTATAAAATTAACTCAAAATTAATTTTTATAAAATAATTAAATCTTGATTCTAACTTTTAATTATAACATTAGTATTCTCTCCAAATTATATATAATAAATATTTGAAAGAAGAGAAATGAAAATATATATTAGAAAGATAAGCGATGAAAATTTAAAACTAAATAAAAAACTATGTATATAATAACAATAATAATAATAATATTTTTTATTTAAATTATATTATTTTGTTAATTTTGTTTTTTGTAGAAGAAAAAGATAGAAAAAATAGAGAATGAGAGAAAAGAGAGAGAAAGATAAAGATGAAAAATGAGAGTGAGAGTGAGAGTTTGTTAATTTTGGAAGAAAAAATTTATTTTAATTGTAAAAAAATCGGATGACATAGTTTGATTTATCAAATTATTGATATAAAATCTAAATTATATATAGAGTAAAAATAGTAGAGAGAAATAGAAAAATGGAGAGATGTAGATGAGAGAATTTAGGAAGGGAATTTATTAATTTTGAAAAAAAAATATTTTCTCTCAATTTTAATAAGAGTGTCATGTGACACATTTGATTATTAAATTAAATAGTAATATATGATACATAATATAGGTATATTTTAATTTTAATATTTCAAATTTTAATTTTAATACAATTAAAGAATGTCATGTTGCACATTTTGATTGTCAAATTAGTAATTAGTCATTGATATTGATAATGATATATAAAATAGATAGAGTGGTTGAAGGAATGAGAGAGAGAAAGGAAAAGGGAGGAGGGGAGAACTCTTTAATTTTGGAGGGAAAGATTTGATTTCAATTGCAATGAGGGAGTGACATGTGGCACATTTTAGTTGTAATAAAATTAGTAAGGAAGAGGGAAGAATTCTTTAATTTTGGAAAGAAAGATTTAATTTCAATTACAATGAGTGAGTGACATGTGACACATTTTAGTTGTAAAATTAGTAAGGATGAGGGAAGAATTCTTTAATTTTGGAGGGAAAGATTTAATTTCAATTACAATGAGAGAATGACATGTGGCACATTTTGGTTGTAAAATTAGTAAGGGAGAGAGGAGAATTCTTTAATTTTGGAGGAAAAAATTTGATTTCAATTGCAATGAAAAAGTGACATGTGGCACATTTTGGTTGTAAAATTATAGATATATAATAGATATAATAGATTTTCCTATAGGCACGAAAGGAATAGCTGTGCAATCAAAGATTGAGAGCTTCTCGAATTCGTTATTTGAGTTGCTGCAACTTTGTGTCAGAGCGTGGCATCACTACAAGGAAAATGTTGAGTATCGTCGGATTTAACGTCATAGAGTAACGGCAAATTTACCGTCAGATTCATCAGCGGCGTTGAATTCATAAGGTTAAGTAATTACTAGAGGATTTTGGTTTTTGACAGTAAATCCGCGGTAATATTTGGAGGAAAAAAATAAATTGGCACATCCTTTACCGTGAAAAAAATTCGACGGTAAACCCAAATAGTGAAAACGCTATGTTAGTGACCTGCATGCACAATGTTTTACCGTCGAAAAAATCCGATAGTAAATCCAACGGTAGCAAGGAGTAAATTGAAATCACGAACCCTCTTCCCCCTCATTCGAGATTCATTCCTTCTCTCACTCAACCACCATTTCCTCCCCTCTCCCCAACACCACCATCTGTCGTCGCCAACACCACTACCATCACAGCCCCTCTCCGTCGTCGTCAACCCACCCACCGCCGACACCCCTCCCTTTTTCTTCCTCTCCCTCTTCTTTCCTTGCCACTTCACCGTTCAGCTTCTCCCTTCTCAGAATCGCCGCGCCGCACTACAAACCCACCACCGTCGCTACCCAGCTTTGCCTCTCTCCTTTGTCATATCTCTTCTCAACTTTGCTTCCTGCTTGCATGTCGCCGCACCTCCCTCTGCAACAACAGCTAACCATTTTAATTTTTTTTTCAGTTATTCTAATATTTTATATGCTATATTAATTTTAAGTAGTTGATTCATTGATGTTATTGCTATTAATTTTATTATCGATTGGTTGATAATGCTGATTAGAATATGGCAATGGTTGAAATATTGATTAATTTTTTATGAATTTGTTTATGAATATGCAATGGTTTTGCTGATTATGAATATGTTGATATTTTATTGATTGTTGAATTAGTTTTATATGAATTCATAATGTTTTGTTGATTGTTGAATTGGTTTTATATGAATTCATAATGTAAAGAAAAATTGACATTATTCAAATTATCCAACGAAATTTTTTTTATTTTAAAAATGTGACAATTTAGGAAGAAATATTACTTTGAGTATATGTGTTATGTATATTATTGAGCTTCTTATTGATTATTTTCTTATTTTTAACTCGTAAATATTTTAAAATCATCTTAGGCACACTAATTGAGTTGAATTTGAATTTTGAAAAGTGTTTTGATTATTGAATTGAATTGTTGAATATTGTTGCTGGAGTTGTTTGAAATTGTCTAAATTATGTTGATTCAGTGTTACGGCTGATTTTGCTCTTTGCAGACATGACGATGGGTAGAGGTGTTGAGGATCAGGCTGCTGGTTGTGGTCATAGTCGTGGTCATGGTAGACGGAGGATTTCTTTCGGTAACCCTATAAATTATGGATCCTTTCCCTCTACTCCGACTACCCCGGTGATATCACAGATTGCAAATTTAGCGGACCAACTGTTCATTATGGTCCCTAACCCCAACTAGGTCCTTCTGACCACGGCGACGCCACCTCCAGCGACGGAAGCCGCGGCCCCGGAGTCCTCTCACAGAAGTGAGGCAGCCGATGTCCTTCCACTACCTCCCATTATAAGGTTGACGATTTGGCCTGATGGTGGCACGGGATAAGTATCACTTTAAGTATTCTATATTCACTACAAAAAAAAGGCCTATGGTCACGGCAAAAAACTGTGACCATAGCTAGTAAAAAGGGTGACCATAGATCAATGGTCACGGTTTTGGACCTATGGTCACGGTTTTTTACCGTGGCCATAGGTTTATGGTCACGGTTTTTTTATCTATGGTCACGGTTTCAATTTTCAAATTCTGACACTTTAAACCACGTTTTTTCACCGTGACCATAAGTTAATATATGGTCACACGTAAAAACCATGACCATAGCGTCTATGGTCACCCTTCCCTAAAACCGTGACCATAGCCTTATCTATGGTCACGGTTTTGACCATGACCATAGCATCTATGATCACCCCTCCCTAAAACCGTGACCATAGCATCTATGGTCACCCCTCCCTAAAACCGTGACCATAGCCTTATCTATGGTCACGGTTTTGGCCGTGACCATAGCCTTTATAGTCACCCCACCTAAAACCGTGACCATAGCCTTAACTATTGTCACGGTTTTCACTGTGACCATACCCTCTATGGTCACCCCTCCTTAAAATCGTGACCATAGCCTTATCTATGGTCACAATTTTTACCGTGGCCATAGCTTATCTATGGTCACCCCTCCTTAAAACCGTGACCATAGCCTTATCTATGGTCACGGTTTGTTGCCGTGACCATAACCTTATCTATGGTCATGGTTTTCACCGTGGCGATAGCTTATCCATTACAACACTAATCAAAATACGGTGTAATTTATCCATTACATGTAATATTGGATAAAATCTCTTATCAAAAAGTAAAGAACACATCAAAATAATACATTTAGATAACCAAAATCATTATAAGACCCATCCCATCTTATATTTGCTTAGAACATATTTTATTCACATCATGTCCTCTTGCTAGCAAAAGAAATAAACATGTTAGTAATGAATATGGGGCACAAGTTTAATAAGTCAATCAACATTAAAATTTCCACCACTAAACAATAAAGAGCATTTGCTAAGACTTTGAGCCACATAAAAAGGACATACTAAGTATAATAAGAACTAGCAACCTTCTGCTAACAAACTAGATTCTATTGTAGATTGCCTTAAGGCCAATAGATCAAGAATAAAGTTAACATCAACAGCAATCAACCACTATCAACTAACGCCCCCTCGATCATCCATGTCACTATCTACAACTGTTGGGATTATTGATTCCCCATGATTAATCCATCGTTTATAACCTTCGACAAACCCATAGCAAATAAGATGCTCATATATGTCATCTCGTTTATGCCAATAAGTGTTTTCACACTTTGCACACGGACATTGGATTTTTTTTCCAACCGGTTTTCTAATTACGAAGGCAAACTCTAAAAAACTATTTACACCGTCTACATACTCCTTCTCAAACCTTGGTGAATCCATCCAATCTTTTGACAGAACATTATTAAACCTAAGAATGCAAATATCTGAACTTACTAAACAGGATTTAATAGGTCAATTATAGTGACAATCTAGCTACCATATATCTGCTTACTACCCTAGTTAAATGTGCTATCAAATTATTTTATATGACAAGTATGATATAAACTTATTACTTAGTTCCTTGATTTTGAGATACCATATGAAGTTGTTATAAATGATGCTGTAGCAACTAGTCAACTCCTGTTGTCTTTATTAGTACGAAAAAATTATCATGTACACAAAACAAAGCCAAAAGAAATTTCAAGAATAGGTAAAGAATATTCGAGAGTAGAAAAATAAAATAACCAATTAAAAAATATTAATCCCAAAAGAAACGAATAATTCTATCATATCACAAAATCATATATGCCAAACGAAAGGTTTTAAACTTTGATTGAATTAATGTTAATTTTTTTTATTTTGGCTTGGCTTGCAAGGTAGTTTTTCTAGGATAATTAATATTAGTAGCTACGAGGCACTTGTGTCTAACATGCACTCTCTAATCATCATTACATTTAATTTTATTCATTCAAAACTTACGGCTATATGGCCACTTTGATTTGCACAAATTTCCATCACGTATGCTCATAGGAACTTGATTTTAGGCAAGCTTCAACTCAATGCAAACTAATATTATACAACTACTAATAGAAGTGGCGGTAATTAAATAGTATGCAGCATATATAATTAACAAGCTAAGGTTGCATTATTGATTAATTAAAAATGGTAAAATGAAGTTTATTGTTTCTCAAGAAAAGGAGGCAGAAAGCATTCTAAGTCTAACATAAGAATCACAAAAAGCTCATGTTGAATTTTGCAAACTGAGAACAAAAGAATCAGAATTTTAGTGGGATGAAATAGAATGAATCAATTTCATTATGAACCATTCCATTACAAAATTTAACCATTCAAACCGTAATAGCCGTAACCTTAGTTTGGACTCATTTTATATTTCTATTCCTTTTCAAACTGTCAATCACAACATAGCCCGATGAAGCATACATTGAAGGTGAAATTTATAAGACCAAAAATAAAATTTAATCATGCACTCTCTAATCTTTTACTATCAATCACAGTAAAAGAATTCACACACTTGGTCCTCATTAAGTCATTCAAAGTTCAAAGTTCAAATCACATGCATCATTAATACAACCTGGCAATATGCTTTAAGTTGTAAATTTAATTTAATTTCTTTCTAATTTAATTTAACTCACCTATATCAAAATTTTCTCTGCTTGTGCAGCTGTTTTAATTGGGTTAAGTGGTAGGCCCAGTACTGGAGCTAGCACACTATATAGAACAAATGGAGCTAGAAGAAGAAGAGCAGGTCATCAAAAAGTGAGGAAGCTGGAAAAATTTTACACACAATATAAAAATAGCATGTTCAATGCTCAAAGAAAATTACTTGAAATTCATGCAAAACATAATATTATCATGAACATGCAGAAGAAGGATGTCAATCAACCACAACAAGAATTGTAATAATTAGTGCCAACAGGAAATCTCAGAGGAAAGAAGGCTCTTCTACAGTTTACACTACATATAAAGAAACATGTTGCATAACATTCGCATCTCCGCTTCCCCCTCAAATTTAGAACTTGTAGTCAGCATTGGGAAATTAGTCACTAGCCTCCCATTCAGTTTAGTTCAGTGTTCAGCAGTTTGATTTAATGCAGTCTTCTACAACTATTTACATTATCCAGAATGGGGTATTTGAAACAATTTTCTGAAGTATAAAGCTCCAACCATCTAGTGTATAAAGCTATGAAAGGAAGTCAACATAAATATGAACTTTTGAAATAGTATTAACATTGATTTTAGTTTGACATTCATCATAACAAATGAAGCACCTGCCCCATGGCGCAAGTTTAGGTGATGCCAATCCAACACAGAGTGACAGAGAGAGAGTTAAATTACATGAATGTATAAGCCATCCTGCATGTGCTTTGAACTTTGAATGTCTCCCAATTAAAATTTTTAAGCATAACACACCCCACATGCCCCTTTCACCAATTTCATAGTTTCAAGGCAATAATCAAGAGTTCAACAAAACTCGTAGAGCTTACACAAATTTAGGTAATTCACAAGAGTTTAGTTGCAAAACCACTAATCGTACATATTTCAGTTTCTTTACGGATTTAGCTATACACCCTAATTTTAAGTTCTAATAATACTAAATTACTAATCTGAACAGATTAAAAAAACAAGTAACAAATCAGAAAAAAATGCTACACAGAACAATAATCAATAGCCCTAATATTCAGAAGTTTTGATAATAAAAAATAACATCCCTAATCACAAGTTCTAATAATCAAAATCAAGACCCACACCCCTAGTCAGAAGTTGTGATAATCAAAATCCATATTCCCTTATCATAACATTAATTAATTATAATAATTAATTATTTACTTAAGAAGAGATGAAGAGGACGACTGGAGAAGAGAGCAGAGAAGAGGTGGCAGAGCTAACAGATAAGAAGAAGATGACCAGACCAAACAGAGAAACGGCAGTCGTCACTGAGAAGCAGGCAGTCAAACCAGTAATCAGCAAGCTGCAAAGCGTCAATACTGGACCACCAAAATAAAAGAGGAAAAAGAAATGTCAAAACTGGAACAAGACCTTTCTTGGTACATTTAATATGCTCAATTCAGTTCAGTTCTATTTACCAGAGAAGCACTATCAGTCATCAGTTATCACTCGTCCATCGTCAATCGTCACCGTCGTCAGTCATACAAGGAGTTCTGCCGCGGGCCAAGGTGTCTCTGAGTCTGGTGAGTAGTGACGGTTGCTGGTCAGGGTGGCACCGTGCCTGAGGGGAGGAGAGTGCGTGGCTGGGAGAGAAGGTTAGGCTCCATGGATGAGTTGGAAAATGGGGTTAGGAAGAAGGAGGATCACGTTAAGAAGAAAGGCGTTAGGGCTCGATGGTTTTCTTCTTTTTATTTTCTTTGTTAAGAGTTCATTTATTTTTTTTTTGAAGAAATCTTTGTTAAGAGTTTATGAAATGAAACAAAAGGGCTAAATGAACGAAGGAAAAATTGGGGGCTGGGAGGGGGGAATAGGGAAATTTTGGAGGGAGGGGGAAATTAGGGTCAAAACGGCGCCGTTTGTGGCTGGGGTTTTTTAAAAATAAAAAAATAAAAAAACTGTGACCAAAGATCACCCCTAAAACCGTGACCATAGGTTATTTATTGTCACTCTTTTTTACAAAACCGTGACTATAGACCTTTTTAGGTTACCCATTAAAACCGTGACCATAAAACCCTTTAGGTCACCCCCAAAACCGTGACCATAGACCCTTTTAGGTCACTCCAAAAAACTGACCATAGACCCTTTTAGGTCACTCCAAAAAACCGTGACTATAGACCCCTTTAGGTCACCCCCTAAAACTGTGACCATAGACCCCTTTAGGTCACCCCCTAAAACTGTGACCATAGACCCCTTTAGGTCACCATTTTTTGAAAAACCGTGACCATAGATCCTTTTAGGTCACCCCCAAAAACCGTGACCATAGAACCCTTTAGGTCATCCCCAAAACCGTGACCGTAGACCCTTTTAGATCACCCCTAAAAACCGTGACCATAGACCCTTTTAGGTCACCCCTTTTTGAAAAACCGTGACCATAGACACTTTTTGGTCACTGTAAAAAACCGTGACTATAGACCCCTTTAGGTCACCCCTCAAAACCGTGACCATAGACCCTTTTAGGCCATCTTTTCTTAAAAAACCGTGATCATAGGTACTTTATGGTCACCCTTTTTTAAAACCGTGACCATAGCTCCTTTTCTTTTGGTCACGTAAAAAACTATGACCATAGAGGGTCTATGGTCACGGTTTTTATCGTGACCAAAAAACCGTGGCCATAGACCTAAAATGTTGTAGTGATTTCCCGATTATTGATTCTAGTTTAGTGGATTTAAGGCTGTAGGTTTCAATGGATGAAAGTTAATCATGTTCCTTGATTATTGAATTGCTAAAAGTATCTAATTATTGATTTTAGTTTAGTGGATGTAGGGCTATAGGTTTGAACGGCTGAAAGTGTTTCATGTTTCTTGATTATTGAATTGCTAAAAGTGTCTAATTATTGATTATAGTTTAGTGGATTTAGGGCTGTAGGTTTGAATGGCTAAAAGTATTTCATATTTCTTGATTATTGAATTGCTGGAAATGTCTAATTATTTATTCTAGTTTAGTGGATTTATGGATGTTGATTCTTTATTATTGCCTGTTGTTCATTTATTGTTAACATTTGGTGCTGTTTAAGTTAATTGTTGATTAAAAGAGTTTGTGGCGCATTCTAGTTATAGATAAAACTCTACCAAAATTTCTGTAAAAATCTTTATATATTAATGTTTTTTGTTTTTGATGAAAATTTCATTTATATTGCCATATTGTTTTGTTTTGTAGATTGTTGATAGGTTTGCGCTGAACAACAATGTATGTACTCAGGAGATGATCAATGTTATCAAGCTGACGTATGAACCTCCCTGGCCCAGCTTATAAGAAGACCCCTTTGAGACCAAAGAGCGATGGTTTCAAAAATGAGCAGTAATTAATTTTTTTTTAGTTTCAAACTTTTTTAGCTAGTTTATATCTTCTATTTTGATTAACAAATTCTAAAGTTTCTTTGTGCAACTGCACTTTATATGGGACACTAAGCACAATCTTACCATCAAGAATATATACGACCATAGAATGGGTCGACAGTTACAGCAGGTGTTGGAGGATGTTCGTGAGGGATGGGACCACCTAATGATCTGGCTCCAACCGAAAATAAAGAAGGCTCTATTAGTTCATTGGAAGACCGATGAGGGGTTTATGTATTGGCGTCTCACCAACAGAGCTAACAGGGCATCGGCTAGGTCATCTAAGTATACTGGCGGCTCGGTGACCTTCATGAAAACTAAGGTCAGGCTGTTATGTAGTGTCTTTAATTTTGTTATTAACTTAGTTATATTCTTTTACATATCATTACTAGGTATCCTAATCATATTGTTTCAATGCAACATGTGTAGTCGAAGTCATTGGATCGCGACCCGACATTGGCAAAGACGTTCATGTACGCCCATACGTTGAAGGAGAACAAAACGAGATTTGCTGATCAGCGGTCTCAAGATCATTATGTGAGTAAACATACATATGATTTTTTGGTATAAAGTTAGAGATTAAATGTATAGTTGCCATACTAATCATAGTAACATATGTTACACAGGAGTCCTACACGCAGAGACTATAGGCCATGAGACAGCAATCTCAGTAAAGTGGGGATGATGCTGCCAATCTTCGATTCCGATGCAGTTTGGCGCGAGACTGCCTCACCGCTGTACAAGAACCGCGTATACGTCCTGGGGCGTTCTTCACCAATATACTATGCACCTCTACGTTGAGACCATCGTCTGCTTCTGCCACCAATCAAGTCGTCAAGCTCAATGAAGGCGTGGATTTGAGGCTGGAGGTACAGGAGCTCACCTGCAGCCTTCGCCAGCAGGCTCAGAAGCTAAACAATTATTACAAGAGGTATTAGGAGAACTTCACACGCGTGACATCCACGGATGACCTCAGGCTAGAGTGGAGGGAGCAGCTGGAGTGCGTGGCTTTGGTGGATGGAGGCTTAGATAGAGGTGTGTCAAGTTTAGATGCACACCACTGGCATCATCCCTGTTGGTGGTAGCACCGCTGATGAGCGGATAATTTATACGCTTTTTGGGAGTGTTTTCATATAGTTTTTAGCATGTTTTATTCATTTTTTATTATATTTTTATTAGTTTTTATGCAAAAATTATATTTCTGGACTTTACTATGAATTTGTGTATTTTTCTATAATTTCAGGTATTTTCTGGCTGAAATTGAGGGACCTGAGCAAAAATCTGATTCAGAGGCTGAGAAAGGACTGCAGATGCTATTGGATTCTGACCTCCCTGCACTCGAAGTGGATTTTTTGGAGATACAGAAACCCAATTGGCGCGCTCTTAATTGCGTTAAAAAGTAGACATCTTGGGCTTTCCGGCAATATATAATAGTTCATACTTTGCCTGAGATTTGATGGCCTAAACTGGCGTTTAAACGCCCACCAGAGATCCTTTTCTGGAGTAAAACGCCAGAACTGGCACCAAAGCTGGAGTTAAACGCCAAAACTAGCACCAAAGCCGGCGTTTAACTCCAAGAATGACCTATGAACGTGAAAGCTTCAAAGCTCATCCCAAACACTCACCAAGTGGGTCCCGAAAGTGGATTTCTGCACTATCTGTACTTAGTTACTCATTTTCTGTAAACCTAGGTTACTAGTCTAGTATAAAAACTACTTTTAGAGATTCATTTTGGAACTTATGACACTTTTACATCTCATATTGTATCTTCTACGGCATGAGTCTCTAAACCCCATAGGTGGGGGTTAGGAGCTCTGTTGTGTTTCAACGGATTAATGCAATTACTATTATTTTCTATTCAATCACGCTTGCTTCTGTTCTAAGATACTCACTCGTACTTCAATATGAAGAATGTGATGATCCGTGACACTCATCATCATTCTCAAATTTATGAACGCGTGCTTGACAACCACTTTCATTCTATCTGAGCTTAACGTAGTCATTGGGCGACAGCTTGAGTACGTATCTCTTGGGTTTCTGATCCACGAGTTTGACTTGCCTCTCCTGACAACAGAGCATTCAAATCCGTGAAGTTAGAACCTTCGTGGTAGAGGCTAGAACCAATTGGCAGCATTCTTGAGATCCGGAAAGTCTAAACCTTGTCTGTGGTATTCCGAGTAGAATCTGGGATGGGATGACTGTGACGAACTTCAAACTCACGAATGTTGGGCACAGTGACAGTGTGCAAAAGGATAGAGAGATCCTATTCCGACACAAGTGAGAACCGACAGATGATTAGCCATACAGAAACTGTACATGGACCATTTTCACTGAGAGAACAGATGGTAGCCATTGACAACGGTGATCCACCAACATATAGCTTGCCATAGAAGGAGCCCTGCATGTTTGGAGAAGAAGACAGTAGGAAAGTAGAGATTCAGAAGATAGAGCATCTCTGAAACCTCAACATGTTCTCCATTACTGAATAACAAGTATCATTCATTTCGTGCTCTTTTACTTTTTACAAACAAAATCATTTTTATCACTAATCTCCTGACTAAGAGTTACAGGATAACCGTAGCTTGCTTCAAGCCGACAATCTCCATGGGATCGACCTTTACTCATGTAAGGTATTACTTGGACGACTGAAGAACGAAACTCTCGCGCGATCTAGAATTTTCACAAATAGATTCGCGTTGTAAGTATAGCTTCTAGACCGACAAGAGTTCCTTTCTTACAAAAGTTTGGTTGTCACAAGTAACAAAACCCAATAAAAATAAATAACCGAAGTGTTTAAACCTCGGGTCGTCTTCTCAAGGAGTTGCAGGGCAGTATGATTTATTATTGGTTATGGAAAATTGTGTATTTTTGGGTTTTTGAAATAAGGAACAGGTAATTTAAATGACAAGAAAAATAAATTAATGATTATAAAAATCTCTTGGCAAGGTGTAAGAAATTGAAGTCCTATCCTAATTATCCTTATCAGGTGTGAAGAGAATTGGATTCAGCTCCCACTTTTAATTAACCCTTGCTAAACAAAAGAAAGTCAAGTAGGCAAATTAATTTGATCCTCAGGTCCTAGTCAACTCCTGTGGAGAGACTAAAATTATTGGAGTACAAATTAACCAGCAAAGAATTCCAATTCCAATCAACAGCTGAGTTTGATAACTCAAGTATTATAAATTACTTAACCAAAGCTGATGAGCGGATAATTTATACGCTTTTTGGCATTGTTTTTAGTATATTTTAGTTGGTTTTTATTATATTTTTATTAGTTTTTAAATAAAAATCACTTTTCTGGGCTTTACTATGAGTTTGTGTGTTTTTTTGTGATTTCAGGTATTTTCTGGCTGAAATTGAGGGACCTGAGCAAAAATCTGATTCAGAGGCTGAAAAAGGACTGCAAATGCTGTTGGATTCTGACCTCCCTGCACTCGAAGTGGATTTTCTGGAGCTACAGAAGCCCAATTGGCGTGCTCTTAATTGCGTTGAAAAGTAGACATCCTGGGCTTTCCATCAATATATAATAGTTCATACTTTGCTCGAGATTTGATGGCCCAAACAGGCATTCCAAATCAGCTCAAGAATTCTGGCGTTTAACTCCAGAACTGGCACAAAAGCTGGAGTTAAACGCCCAAACTGGCATAAAAACTGGTGTTTAACTCCAAGAAATGTCTCTACACATGAAAGCTTCAATGCTTAGCCCAAGCACACACCAAGTGGACCCCGAAAGTGGAATTTTACAATAAACACCCTAGCTTACTCATTTTCTGTAACCCTAGGTCACTAGTTTACTATAAATACTACTTTTAGTGATTCATATTGTACCTCATGACACTTTACATGTTTCTTATTGTATTCTCTATGGTATGAGTCTCTAAACCCCATTGTTGGGGGTGAGGAGCTCTGCTGTTCTTCATGAATTAATGCAATTACTACTGTTTTCCATTCTATCACGCTTGCTTCTATTCTAAGATATTCATTCGCACTTCAACCTGATGAATGTGATGATCCATGACAATCATCATCATTCTCACCTTTGAATGCGTGCCTGACAACCACCTCCGTTCTACCTTAGATTGAATGCATATCTCTTAGCCTCATGATTCAGATCAGAGTCTTCGTGGTATAAGCTAGAATTATTGGGGGCCATTCCTGAGATCCGGAACGTCTAAACCTTGTCTGTGGTATTCTGAATAGGATCTAGAAAGGGATGGCTGTGACGAGCTTCAAACTCGCGATTGTTGGGCGTGTGACAGACGCAAAAGGATCAATGGATCCTATTCCGACATGATCGAGAACCGACAGATGATTAGCCGTGCGGTGACAGCGCATTTGGAACATTTTCACTGAGAGGACGGGAAGTAGCCATTGACAACGGTGATACCCAACATAAAGCTTGCCATGGAAGGAGCCTTGCGTGCATGAAGAAGAAGATAGTAGGAAAGCAGAGATTCAGAAGACAAAGCATCTCCAAAGCCTCAACCTGTTCTTCATTACTGCATAACAAGTATTTATTTCATGTTCTTTTACTTTTTACAATTAAATCTGAGAATTATTGATATCCTGACTAAGAGTTACAAGATAACCATAGCTTGCTTCAAGTCGACAATCTCCGTGGGGTCGACCCTTACTCACGTAAAGGTATTACTTGGACGACCCAGTGCACTTGCTGGTTAGTTGTGCGGAGTTGCAAAAGTGTGATTGTAATTTCGTGCACCATGTTTTTGGCGCCGTTGCCGGGGATTGTTCGAGTTTGGACAACTGCCGGTTTATCTTGTTGCTTAGATTAGGAATATTTTATTTTTGTTGGTTTAGAGTCTTTTATTTGAGTTTAGTTTCATATTTTAAGTTTGGTGTCAATTGCATGCTTTTATTTTCTTTTAAATTTTCGAAATTGCATGTCTTTAGTTCTTTCTTGATTTTTAAAAATTCTAAGTTTGGTGTCTTCTTTGTGTTTTCCTTTAATTTTTCGAAAATATTGTGCTTGATTTTCTAAAAATTTTAAGTTTGGTGTTTTTGTGCTTTTATTTACTTAAAAATTTTTCAAAAATTTGTTCTTGGTGTTCATCATGATCTTCAAAGTGTTCTTGGTGTTCATCTTGACATTCAAAGTTTTCTTGTTTGTTCTCTTTGTTTTGATCTAAAATTTCTAAGTTTAGTGTCATTTTGTTATTTTTCTCTTTCCTCATTAAAATTCAAAAATAAAAAAAAATCTTTTCCTTATTTTACTCATAAATTTCGAAATTTTGCATTAAATTAGTCAAAGATTTTCAAAATCATATCTTTTTTTTAGTCAAGTCAAAATTCTAATTTCAAAAATTGATCTTTTCAAATCTTTTTCAAAAATCAAATCTTTTTAATTTCTTCAATCATATCTTTTTAATCATATCTTTTTTTTTAAATTGCAATCATATCTTCTCAATCATATCTTTTTCAAAATAATTTTCAATCATATCTTTTTTTTTAATGAATTGCAATCATATCTTCTCAATCTTATCTTTTTCAAAATAATTTTCAATTATATCTTTTTGATTGCTAATTCCAAAATATTTTTAATTAATTAATTAATTTAGTTTTCAATTTGCTTTTATTCTATTTTCTTCTAATTTTCGAAAATCATATCCAGAATTTTTCAAATCTTTTTAATTAATTAGCCATTTTAGCATTCGAATTATTTATTTATCTTTTTTTTTTACTTTTTTTCTTAATTTTCAAAAACTTTTATTTTATTCTTCATTTATTTCGTTTTATTTTATTCGGTCACTTTTTATTAAATAAAAAAAATTTAAAAATATAATTTCATTGCAATTCATATCAATTTTCTTTTCTCCATCATGGACATAAGTGGAAGTGAACAGTCCAGAAGGACTCTGGGGTCATATGCTAACCCCATTACAGTTACATATGGGAGTAGCATCTGTATACCTCCCATCAAAGCAAGCAGCTTTGAGCTAAATCCTCAGCTTATTATCATGGTGCAGCAAAATTACCAGTATTCCGGTCTTCCACAGGAAGAACCTACTGAGTTTCTGGCACAGTTCTTACAAATTGCTGACACAGTACGTGATAAAGAAGTGGATCAGAATGTCTACAGATTATTGTTGTTTCCATTTGCTGTAAAAGATCAAGCTAAGAGGTGGTTAAATAACCAACCCACAGCAAGCATAAAAACATGGAGACAATTAACGGACAAATTCCTGAATCAATTTTACCCTCCAAAAAGGATGACACAGCTAAGGCTGGACATCCAAGGCTTTAGACAAGAGGATAATGAATCCCTTTATAATGCCTGGGAGAGGTACAGAGGGATGCTGAGAAAATGCCCCTCTGAAATGTTTTCAGAGTGGGTACAGTTAGACATCTTCTACTTTGGGCTTACAGGAAAAGCCCAGATGTCTCTAGATCACTCAGCTGGTGGATCTATACACATGAGGAAGACGATTGAAGAAGCTCAAGAACTCATAGATACGGTTGCTAGAAATCAGCATCTGTACTCAAGCAGTGAGTCCTCTATAAAAGAAGAGGCTAAAGTAGTAACTATTGATTCTAATACTCAAGAACAGATTGTTGAACTTAATCAGCAATTACTCCTTGTGACAAAACAATTAGCAGAATTTAAAGAGATGCTCCAAGACACTAAAAATGCTAACAGAAATCTGGAAGCACAATTGAATCAGACAAGACAGCAGCTATCTAAACAGATAACAGAAGAATGCCAAGCTGTCCAATTAAGGAGCGGGAAGACATTGAATAAATCAGCTCAAAGTAGCAGAAAGCCAAGAAAGAAACAACTGACAAAGGATGATCAAACCACTGCTCAAAATCCTTCTGAGGACAGCAAGAGCCCAGAGAGGAATAATTCTGGCGTTCAAACTCCAGAAAAGGGTGAAAGACTGGCGTTAAACGCCCAGTGGATGCCCAATCCTGGCGTTCAAACGCCAATGAGGGATCACACAGCTGCAAGTGCTGATAGTAACCCCTCTAAGAAGGCTTCTCCAACCACCTCTGTAGGGACTAAAGCTACAGCAACTAAGGTTGAAGAATATAAAGCCAAGATGCCTTACTCTCAAAAACTCTGCCAAGCGGAGCAGGATAAACAATTTGCCCGCTTTGCAGACTATCTCAGGACTCTTGAGATAAAGATCCCATTTGCAGAGGCACTTGAGCAAATACCCTCTTATGCTAAGTTCATGAAAGAGATCTTAAGTCATAAGAAGGATTGGAGAGAAACTGAAAAAGTGTTTCTCACTGAAGAATGCAGTGCAGTCATTCTGAAAAGCTTACCAGAGAAGCTTCAAGATCCAAGGAGCTTTATGATACCATGCACAATAGAGGGTGCTTGTACTAAGACAGCTCTACGTGACCTTGGAGCAAGTATCAATCTAATACATGCATCCACCATCAGAAAGCTTGGCTTGACTGAAGAGGTCAAACCAACCCGGATATGTCTTCAACTTGCTGATGGCTCCATTAAATACCCATCAGGCATAATTGAGGACATGATTGTCAAGGTTGGGCCATTTGCTTTTCCCACTGACTTTGTAGTGCTGGAAATGGAGGAGCACAAGAGTGCAACTCTGATTCTAGGAAGACCTTTCCTAGCAACTGGACGAACTCTCATTGATGTCCAAAATGGAAAAGTGACCCTGAGAGTCAATGAGGATGAGTTCAAGTTAAATGTTGTCAAAGCTATGCAGCATCCAGACAATCAAATGACTGCATAAGCGTTGATATTATTGACTCCCTGGTGGAAGAGGTCAATATGACTGAAAGTCTTGAATCAGAGCTAGATGACATCTTTAAAGATGTTCAGCCTGATCTGGATAAATCAGAGGAAATAAAAGAACCTCTGAAAATCCCTCAGGAAGAGGAGAAACCTCCTAAACCCGAGCTCAAACTACTACCACCATCCCTGAAATATGCATTTCTGGGAGAGGGTGACACTTTTTCAGTGATCATAAGCTCTGCTTTAAATCCACAGGAAGAGAAAGCACTAATTCAAGTGCTAAGGACATACAAGACAGCTCTTGGGTGGTCCATAAGTGACCTTAAGGGCATTAGCCCAGCAAGATGCATGCACAAGATCCTATTGGAGGATGATGCTAAGCCAGTGGTTCAACCACAGAGGCGGCTAAATCCAGCCATGAAGGAAGTGGTGCAGAAAGAGGTCACTAAGTTACTAGAGGCTGGGATTATTTATCCTATTTTTGATAGCCCCTGGGTGAGCCCTGTCCACGTTGTCCCCAAGAAGGGAGGCATGACAGTGGTTCATAATGAAAAGAATGAACTGGTTCCTACAAGAACAGTTACAGGGTGGCGTATGTGTATTGACTACAGAAGGCTCAATACAGCCACCCGAAAGGATCACTTTCCTTTACCATTCATAGACCAGATGCTAGAGAGACTAGCAGGTCATGAATATTACTGCTTTTTGGATGGCTATTCAGGTTACAACCAAATTGCAGTGGATCCTCAGGACCAAGAGAAAATAGCATTCACATGTCCTTCTGGAGTATTTGCCTACAGAAGGATGCCTTTTGGTCTGTGCAATGCACCTGCGACCTTTCAGAGATGCATGCTCTCTATTTTCTCTGATATGGTGGAAAAATTTCTGGAAGTCTTCATGGACGACTTTTCTGTATTTGGAGACTCATTCAGCTCCTGTCTTGACCATTTAGCACTTGTTCTGAAAAGATGCCAAGAGACCAACCTAGTTTTAAACTGGGAAAAATGTCACTTCATGGTGACTGAATGAATTGTCCTTGGGCATAAAATTTCAAACAAAGGAATAGAGGTGGATCAAGCTAAAGTGAAAGTAATTGAAAAATTACCACCACCTGCCAATGTAAAGGCAATCAGAAGCTTTCTGGGACATTCAGGATTCTATAGGAGGTTCATAAAGGATTTTTCAAAAATTGCAAAACCTCTAAGCAACCTGCTAGCTACTGACACACCATTTGTGTTTGACACAGAGTGTCTGCACGTGTTTGAAATCCTGAAAGCCAAGCTGGTCACAGCACCAGTCATCTCTGCACCTGATTGGACATTACCATTCGAATTAATGTGTGATGCCAGTGACCATGCCATTGGTGCAGTGTTGGGACAAAGGCATAACAAGCTTCTGCACGTCATTTACTATGCCAGTCGTGTTCTAAATGACGCACAGAAGAATTACACAACCACAAAAAAAGAGCTGCTTGCAGTGGTTTATGCCAGTTTAGATCCTATTTAGTAGGATCAAAAGTGATTGTGTACACTGACCATGCTGCTCTTAAATATCTACTCACAAAGCAAGATTCAAAACCCAAGCTCATAAGATAGGTGTTGCTTCTGCAAGAGTTTGATATAGAAATAAGAGACAGAAAAGGGACAGAGAACCAGGTAGCTGATCACCTGTCCCGGTTAGAACCAGTGGCTGGGGCGTCCCTCCCTTCCACTGAGATCTCTGAGACCTTTCCGGATGAGCAACTCTTTGCCATTCAGGAGGCACCATGGTTTGCAGACATTGCAAATTATAAAGCTGTGAGGTTCATACCCTAGGAGTACAGTAGGATGAAAAAGAAAAACTAATTTCTGATGCAAAGTACTACTTATGGGATGAACCATATCTCTTTAAAAGATGCACTGACGGAATGATCCGCAGATGCGTCCCTAGAGAGGAGGCACAGAAGATCCTGTGGCATTGCCATGGATCACAGTATGGAGGACATTTCGAAAGTGAGCGAACAGCCACTAAAGTCCTCCAATGTAGCTTCTATTGGCCTACTCTCTATAGAGATGCCCGAGAGTTTGTGCGTAACTGTGACAGTTGCCAAAGAGCTGGTAACTTGCCTCATGGTTATGTCATGCCTCAACAAGGAATCTTAGAGATTGAGTTGTTTGATGTATGGGGTATTGACTTCATGGGTCCTTTCCCACCATCATACTCAAATACTTACATTCTGGTGGCAGTAGACTACGTATCTAAATGGGTGGAAGCAATTGCCACACCCACTAATGATACCAAGACTGTGTTGAAGTTCCTCCAGAAACATATTTTCAGCAGATTTGGTGTTCCCAGAGTACTAATCAGTGATGGGGGAACCCATTTCTGCAATAAACAGCTTTACTCTGCTATGGTTCGATATGGAATTAGCCACAAAGTAGCAACTCCGTATCATCCACAGATAAATGGGCAGGCTGAAGTCTCTAATAGAGAACTAAAGAGAATCCTGGAACGGACTGTAATTACCCGTAGAAAGGATTAGGCAAAGAGCTTGGATGATGCTATGTGGGCATACAGAACAGCATTCAAGACTCCTATAGGAACCTCTCCATACCAGCTTGTGTATGGCAAGGCTTGTCATCTGCCCGTGGAACTGGAACATAAAGCCTACTGGGCAACCAGATTCCTAAACATGGATGCTAAGTTAGCTGGTGAGAAAAGATTGCTCCAGCTAAATGAGCTGGAAGAGTTCAGACTCAATGCTTTTGAAAATGCAAAAATTTATAAGGAAAAAGCAAAAAAGTGGCATGACAAGAAATTGTCATCCAGAGTCTTTGAGCCAGGACAAAAAGTTCTACTATTCAACTCTAGGCTCAGATTATTCCCTGGGAAGTTAAAATCCCGGTGGAGGGACCATATGTGATTACAGGAGTGTCATCATATGGATATGTTGAGCTTCAAGATATTGATTCTGACAAAAAGTTCATTGTCAATGGACAGAGAATCAAACATTATCTTGAAAGTAATTTTGAGCAAGAATGCTCAAAACTGAGGCTGGAATGAAGCTCAGTAAAGGTCTAGCTAAAGACAATAAAGAAGCGCTTGCTGGAAGGCAACCCAGCCATTAGCAAGTTATTTATTTTAAATTAATACTTGTAGAGGCTTGATATACATTTTCATTAAAGGTTAATCATCAAAAATGAAGGAATTCACAGAGTTACAGAAGGATTCAATGCAAAAAGCAGAGAAAAGGAGCTTGCTGGCAAGAAAACGCCAGTAAAGGTACTGTTCCGAGGGTTACCTGAATTTGTAGGTCGATCTCGGTCGAGATCTTCTGTGCTGGCCGGAACCGAGGTGTCCGGTTGGTGAATAGCGACTGGAGCTGGTGCGTCCGACTTGTTGGACTGGTTGTGCTGCTGATCCTTTGCCACCGAAGGGTGGGGGGTACCTGCAAGAGACTCCGATGCTTAAGTTAGCAAGGGTATTGAGCAGGTTTTTAGTAGAATCAGAGTATGAGTTATACCTGGGTGCTCCAGTGTATTTATAGTATTGAGATGTGACCTTCGTTGGGGAAGATAAGTTAGTTATCTTATCTTATCTTTATCTTTAGAGTTGAGGTCAGCGTATCTTCATTGGAACCGCCCTTATCTCTATAGGCTTAGGCCGCCTTAGGATTTGGGTCGTGTTCCTCTATTTGGGCCTTTTACTGGGCTCTCTTGTTGATTTGGCCGAGCTCTCTGAGAAGAGGTCGAATAGTCTGACCTGAAGAGGTCGGTCGCTTTATCTCCAATCATCCCAGGTCGGATAGCTCGACCCAGGGTATGAACAGTGCCCCTGCTTGAGCTCGGTCTTCTTTTTGAGGTCGAGTCCTTGATTGAAGTCGAACTCAAGCACTTTTGTCGATTCCTTTCTTTGTAGAGTCTTTTTTGAATGTAGAACGTTTTCCTCTAAAAGCGCGCGCTTTTATATCGGCACTTTGGAAACGTGCGAGGGTTTAATGCCTTTATTAACATTAATTGCCCCGTTTCCCTTAGGCTCTCTTTATTTTGATTTTGCAAACCCAGAAACGGTTTCTCTCCTTCGCCCCTTTCGTAACTTCTTCGCATTTCTCCCTTCATTCTCTCGCTCTCAACTTTTCTTTATGTTTGTTCTTGCTTCGCCTCCGTTGGTGCTTCACTTTGAGAGACGATTTCCTGCCCTGGCTTTCATCTTTCTTCAGAACTTTCCTCCTTTTTCCAGGTTTGGTTTCTACTTTCTGCTTCTTTACTTCTTTTGCGGCTTTGGCCTTCGGTTTTTGATAAAGTTTTGGTTTTGCTTGAATGCTTGTTTGAAAAACTCGAATCTTTTTGCATTTGTCGTGCCTGTTTGTCACCGTGTGTTCTGGAGTTTCTTCATCTTCTGCATGATTGCTTTCGTTTAATGCTTTTAGGGTTTTTGCACGCTATCACCTTTTTTGTTTGTGCTTTTGATGGTGGTTTTTCGCCTAATTCTGAGAAAGGTTGTGTCTTTGGTGACTTTCTGTTTGGCATTTGTTGACGTTGACAGTGCTTTCGCTGGTAGACTATAGAAAGATAGTTGCTTTGATGACTTTTGCGTTTTTTAACTTGACGGACGAAATGCTTGCTGCTTTAGGCCTTCTTTCCTTGTTTTGAAAGATACTGAACGATACTGGGGTGTAAGTTTTTCTTAGAAATCTTGCTTTGTTATTGCCTCCAAAGGATGCCCCAGGACTTTTGGTTTGAGTCTTGGGATTTTCCTTTTGTTTATCCGCCCATCGAGATGTTTTGACCCATGCTCGAGATATTTTTGAGTAATCCGCTCTTCTTTTCTTTTGTAGGATCTTAGTTGTCCTCATGTCTTCCCGAAATAACATCGTAGCGGTGCCTTCCCAGGTTCCTGCGGGTATGGCCGATTGGGTGGACTGCATGGTTCTCATGTATGTTTCGCTGGTTGACTCTGAGTTTTGTTCTCAGCTTAGGCAGTTTCTCAGCGTCTGTAGTAACTCTGGTGATGAGAAGAATTATGAGCTTGTTCCTCTTTCCTCTGACGAGAGAGTCTGTTTCTCGACTCGAGTTGTTGACAATTGCCCTTTCTTTTATGCCTACGATTTTTTCTTTGGTCAACTTGGAATTACTCTTCCCTTTACTCAATTTGAAATCGACCTGTTATGGTCTTGTAATGTTGCCCCTTCTCAACTTCACCCCAACTCCTGGGGTTTTATTAAAATCTTCCAATTGTTGTGTAATGGTTTTGGTATTCCTGCTTCCCAATCTCTCTTTTTCTATTTGTTTGTCTTGACTAAGCCTGGTGTGGTGAAAAAGAAGTCAGCTTGGGTCTCCTTCCGTTCTACCCAAGGAAAGAAAGTTTTTTCCATGTTTGATGAATCGTTTTGGGATTTTAAAAACTATTTTTTCAAGGTCCGAGCTGTTAAAGGATCTGTGCCCTTTTTCTTGGATGAAAATGATGAGCCCGCCTTTCCCCTAGAGTGGCAGAAGGATGTTAGGGTCTCCAGGTACTCTTGGGACATGTTGGATGAGGCTGAGCGAGCCTTTGTGACTGTTTTAGAGGAGCGTTGGGGTCAGCCTCCCCATCTCGGCACAAAGAAATTTCTAACCAATCCTTCTCTTCTTCAATCTGAACTGGGTATCTTGTATTTCCTTTGCTGTTTGTCTTATGATGCTTGTAGCTGTATTTTCGACTTGTTTGATTTGTAGCTTGACTTCTATTTTATTTGCAGAGGCAATGAAGAACAATGAGTCTATGAAAGCTTTTAAAAGGGCATAGAAGGCGACTGCTGCCAGGAATGTTGCCGCTCGGGCTGCTGGAGAGGGGTCCTCTCAGCCCCGCGAGAAGCCGGCCGTGCCGAGCTCTCTTGGGGTGAAGAAGGCGATCCCAATACCTCGGGTTCGTTTGGTGGATCCTCCTTCTTCTTCTGTCGTTCCATCCGCCGCTCCTCCAAGTAAAAAGCAAAAGACTTCTGAGCCTTTTGACCTCAACGCTCCTGACTTCAACGCCATTGAGTTTATAGATCAACAAATTGGGCCATATGGTACCATTCCCATGGATGATGTGTCCATTCTCCATCATTTGGAGTTTATGGCTCAGAATCATGTGAGGATGGCCTTTATGTCGGCTGCACTTCATCGTACTGCCCAGAATCTTCCTCTCCACGCTACCAAGGCGTTTATGGAGGAGGCGAAACGAGAGTTTGACCGGATGAAGGGGTTGAAGGAGGAGCTCGAGGTGAAGGTGGTCAAATTGGAGAAGGACCTCGAAAATGAGAAGGCGAGTTCTGAGGCGCTGGCTGCTTCCTTGAGGTTGGCTGAGGATGCGGCCATGATGCACAAGGACAGCTATGTGACTTCCTATAGGGAGGGGAGGCGCCTGAGGGAAGAGCTCGACAATGCCCGGGAGGATTATGCTGAGCTCCAAGGTCATCTTGTTGGCAGCGTAACTGCTGCTTATGAGAACTTGAAAGAACAAGTCCGAATTATTGCTCCCTAGGCCGATCTCATCCTTTTTAGCTTGGATAATGTTGTCAGAGATGGCAAGATTGTCCCTGATGATGAGGGTGATGATGATGAAGTTGTTCCTCCCCTTGTGTCTTCCACCAAAGCGCCGACTTCTTCCGCTCCTCCTGTTGTGCCTGACCTGGATTGCCAGATCCTGAATCGGGAGGATGGGACTGTTGATGCGGTGTCTATTCAAGCTCGCCCTCCTTCTCCTGGTCCTGATGTCGCCAAGAAAGCTCATGATGCTGCCGAGAAAACTTCTGATGTTTGTTGATTGTAGTTGGCCCGACTTGTGGGCGTTTTTTAAAACTTTATTAAGATGTTGACTTTTTAGTTGCTTTCCTAGCAACTTTTTATTTTAAACAACAGACAAGTAGCTTGCTACCTTTTGGGTAGTAAGTGTTGGTGGCCCTTCGAGGCCTTTATAACTTTATATAAAACCTGCTGATGTTGAATTCTCCCAATTCGAACTTTTTGAGTTTTTGACTCTTTGTAGCTGTAGGGGTTCAATTTAGTTTTCTTGCTTTGCGTGTGTTCTTTAGTGCTTTGTAACCGACTTCTTTGCGTTGGTCCCCTGATAGACTCCTTTTTGTAATCCTCTTTCTTGGACCTTCGTGAGGTCTCTTTCAGGGATTGCTTGGATTTTTGTAGTGGATCGACTTTGTTGGGTCGACTTCTTCTAAGTTATTTTGTAATCCTCTTTCTTGGACCTTTGTTAGGTCTCTTTCAGGGATTACTTTTATAACTTGTCTTTTGTAGGAGGTCGACTTCGTTAGGTCGATCTCTTCTAAGTTATTTCGCAATCCTCTTTCTTGGACCTTTGTTAGGTCTCTTTCAGGAATTACTTTTATAACTTGTCTTTTGTAGGAGGTCGACTTCGTTAGGTCGATCTCTTCTAAGTTATTTCGCAATCCTCTTTCTTGGACCTTTGTTAGGTCTCTTTCAGGGATTACTTTTATAACTTGTCTTTTGTAGGAGGTCGATTTCATTAGGTCGATCTCTTCTAAGTTATTTCGTAATCCTCTTTCTTGGACCTTTGTTAGATCTCTTTCAGGGATTACTTTTATAACTTGTCTTTTGTAGGAGGTCGACTTCGTTAGGTCGAGCCCTTCTAAGTTAAAGTAATCCTCTTTAATAGGGTTGGCCAGACCTCTTTCCAGGGTTTACTTGTAACTTGGGTTGACTTGGTCCGACTTCTGAACGCCGGCCAGTCTTGTTATTTTATTAGCTATCCGTAAGACCTCGTCAGGTTCTTTTTTAGATTGCTTTCTATAACTTCTTACATTATTCTGTGTTCATCTTTGCCGATTTGTAGAAAGTGGTTGGCATCTTTAGCTCGTCTTTTGGGTGAATCGCGTTTTCACCTTTATCGGACGACTCATCTTTATCGTGGTCGTGCAGTGAAATTGTTTTTCACTTTCTGCCGACCTGTAGCTTTATAATCGGACGATGAATACTTCAGATTAATGCGTCTTGAAATCTTTGTAGAATACCTAGATAAATTTTATTCAAAGAAAATGCAAATATATACATATGGGAATTTTCTCATCCTCTTAAGTTGGGTATGATCTATGTCTCAACCTGGTGCCTCATTAAAAAACCTTTTCAGAAAAAAGAGCGCATCTACTGGTGAGATCTTTTACCTTTTCTAACTGTAGTACCTTCTTAGGTTGCAGGCGTGCCATGACCTTGGAAGCTCCCGTCCGTTGAGTTCGGACACTCTGTAGTAGCCCTTCCCGAGTACTTCTATGACTCGGTATGGTCCTTTCCAATTGGCTGCCAGCTTTCCCTCTCCGGGTCGAGTTGTTCCGATGTCGTTTCGGATTAAGATGAGGTCGTTTTCAGTGAAACTTCTTGGTACTACCCTTTGGTTATATCTAGAAGCCATTCGGCGTTTTAGCGCTTCTTCTCTGATCCGAGCTCTTTCCTGAACCTCAGGTAGTAGGTCGAGTTCTTCCCTCTGGAGTTGGGAGTTTGCTCCCTCATTATAATGGACTGCCCTATGTGATCCTTCCTCAATTTCTACTGGAATCATTGCCTCCGTTCCGTATGTTAGCCGGAATGGGGATTCCTTTATGGTGGAATGTGGCGTCGTTCGATATGCCCAAAGGACTTGTGGGAGCTCCTCTGCCCAGGCTCCCTTCGCATCCTGCAATCTCCGTTTTAACCCTGTCAATATGACTTTGTTGGCGGCTTCGGCCTGTCTGTTAGCTTGGGGGTGTTCGACAGAGGTGTACTGGTGCTTTATATTCAAGTCGGCTACTAATTTTTTGAAGCCCACATCTGTGAATTGGGTGCCATTGTCTGTGGTTATTGAGTACGGGACCCCAAATCTTGTGACAATATTTCTGTATAAGAATTTTCGGCTTCTTTGGGCAGTGGCATTGGCTAATGGTTCTGCTTCGATCCATTTTGTAAATTAATCTACCCCTACTATGAGGAATTTAACTTGCCCTGATCCCTGAGGAAAGGGGCCGAGAAGGTCGAGTCCCCATTTCGCAAAAGGCCAAGGCGCAGTCACGCTAATGAGTTCTTCTGGCGGGGCGATGTGGAAATTGGCATGTTTCTGACATGGTGGACATGTCTTTACGAATTCTGTAGATTCTTTCTGTAAAGTTGGCCAGTAAAACCCTGCCTGGAGTATCTTTTTGGCAAGAGCCCATGCTCCGAGATGATTACCGCAAATGCCGCTGTGTACCTCTTCCAACACTTCCCTGGTGTGGGAGGTCGGCACGCACTTTAGTAATGGTACCGAGATCCCTCTTTTGTACAGGATGTTGTTTATGATGGTGTAGTACTGTGCCTCCCTTTTTAGCTTCTTCGCTTCCTTTTCTTCTACGAGGACCGTTCCTGTTTTGAGGTAGTTAATTATGGGGATCATCCATCCTTGGTCCTGGCCTGTTATGGTTAGGACTTTTTTTGTTTCCGAGATTGATGGGTTCTGTAGCATTTCCTGGATGAGGCTTCTATTATTACCCCCTGGTTTGGTGCTGGCCAGTTTTGAGAGTGCGTCAGCTCGAGCATTTTTCTCACGGGGTATGTGGCAGATCTTGTATTCCCCGATTTGTTCGAGCTGTTGCTTGGTTTTATCCATATATCTTTTCATGGTAGGATCTTTAGCTTGGTAGCTCCCTGCTATCTGTGATGTGACCACTTACGAATCACTATAAATGTTAAGTTTTCGAGCTCCCACCTCTTCAGCCGGTTTTAGACCAGCTAGCAATGCTTCGTATTCCGCCTGGTTATTTGAAGCCGGGAATCCGAACTTGAGGGAGACCTCAACTTGGGTTCCCTGGTTGCTTTCTATTATAACTCCTGCACCACTTCCCGTTTTATTTGAAGAACCATCCACATACAAATTCCACTCTATGGGGGCTTCTAGGGCATCTGTGAATTCGGCGATAAAATCGGCCAGGTATTGTGATTTGATGGCGGTCCGAGCTTCATATTGGAGGTCAAATTCTGACAGCTCGACTGCCCATTGTAGAATTATGCCTGCTAAATCTGTTTTCTGCAGTATTCCCTTTAAGGGCTGATTAGTTCGAACTTTAATGGTGTGGGCCTGGAAGTAGGGGCGGAGTCGCCGAGATGTTAAAACGAGAGTGTAAGCAAATTTTTCTATTTTCTGATAGTTCAGCTCGGATCCCTGCAGTGCTTTGCTAATGAAATAGACGGGTTGTTGCCCGTTTTTGCTTTCTCGGACCAGTGCTGACGCTACTGCCTTGTCTCCTACTGCAAGATATAGTATGAGTGGTTCTCCTTCTTGAGGTCGGGATAAGATAGGTGGCTGTCCTAAGAACTTTTTAAAGTCTTGGAACGCTTGTTCGCATTCTGTCGTCCACTCGAACTATTTTCCCTTTCTTAAAGTAGCATAGAAGGGGAGAGATCTTATTGCGGCTCCTGCTAAGAATCGGGATAGGGCGGCCAACCTCCCATTGAGTTGCTGTACTTCTTTTACGCAGGTTGGGCTTTTCATGTTGAGTATGGCCTGGCATTTATCTGGATTTGCTTCCCTCACCAATTTTTCTATGATGTTTTTCAAGTCGAAGCATTCGTTAGTGGAGTGTCCCTGGACCCGATGATATTCACAATACTCCTTTCGGTTTCCTCCTCTCTTCTTGCCTTTGAGTGGCCGTGCTGGGGGAATTTTTTCCGTATGGCAGACTTCTTTGTATATTTCGACCAAGGATGCCCTAAGAGGAGTATAGTTATGGTACTTCTTAATTTTCTCCCCTTGTCTGTCGTCTTTTCTTTTGGATTCCTTGTCTCTGTCACGGTAGGAAGCTTCCGATTTCGAGGATTCTCCTAACCGAGCATTTTCTTCCATATTGATGTATTTTTCTGCTCGCTCCTGTACTTCGTCGAGGGTAGTCGGGTACTTTTTTGATATAAATTGGCTGAAAGGTCCCTCTCGTAGGCTGTTGATGAGTCCCATGATTGCGGCCTCCGTGGGTAAACTTTGTATGTCCATGCATGTTTTGTTGAATCTTTCCATGTAGTTGCGAAGGCTCTCCCGATCTCCTTGTTTGACTCCTAATAAACTGGGGGTGTGCTTAGCTTTATCCTTTTAAATGGAAAATCTGTCTAGGAATTTTTTAGCTAAGTCGTCGAAACTTGAGATGAATTTTGAGGGTAAGTTGTCGAACCACCGAATAGCTGTCTTTGTGAGAGTCATTGGGAAGGCTTTACAGCAAATAGCATCTGGGGTGTCAGTGAGGTACATTCTGCTTCTGAAGTTACTGAGATGGTGATTGGGATCTGTGGTGCCGTCATATAGAGCCATATCCGGGAGTTTGAAGTCTTTTGGAGTTTTGGTTTTCATGATTTCCCTAGTGAAGGGGTCTTGCTCTTTGTGTGAATTCTCCTCGAGATTAGCGCGAGGGGCTTTTGATTTGAGATCGGCTTCCAATTGCTGCAGTTTTTCTTCCAACTCCCGACGTCGCCGCATCTCTCTTTGTAGATCTCTTCCGATTTTCCGTTGTTGGTGGGTTTCTTTTTCCAGTTGTTTTAGGCGATCTTGGAGTGCTTCTATGGCCCCTGAATTTGGTGAGTCTTTGTCTTGGTTGGTCTCTGGAGTGTCTTGTAGCGTGACGTTTGCGTTTTTGTGCGGTGTTCGATCCTCCAAACCTGAATCGTGATCGTTGTCATGGTTGTCCGCCATGGTGATGGGATGACTTTCAGGTCCCTGGCAACGGCACCAATGTTCCGAGGGTTACCTGAATTTGTAGGTCGATCTCGGTCGAGATCTTCTGTGCTGGCCGGAACCGAGGTGTCCGGTTGGTGAATGGCGACCGGAGCTGGTGCGTCCGACTTGTTGGACTGGTTGTGCTGCTGATCCTTTGCCACCGAAGAGTGGGGGGCACCTGCAAGAGACTCCGATGCTTAAGTTAGTAAGGGTATTGAGAAGGTTTTTAGTAGAATCAGAGTATGAGTTATACCTGGGTGCTCCAGTGTATTTATAGTATTGAGATGTGACCTTCGTTGGGGAAGATAAGTTAGTTATCTTATCTTATCTTTATCTTTAGAGTTGAGGTCAGCGTATCTTCATTGGAACCGCCCTTATCTCTATAGGCTTAGGCCGCCTTAGGATTTGGGTCGTGTTCCTCTATTTGGGCCTTTTACTGGGCTCTCTTGTTGATTTGGCCGAGCTCTCTGAGAAGAGGTCGGATAGTCTGACCTGAAGAGGTCGGTCGCTTTATCTCCAATCATCCCAGGTCGGATAGCTCGACCCAGGGTATGAACAGGTACCGTTTTGGGCGTTAAACGCCAGAATGGGTACCATTCTAGGCGTTTAACGCCAGAATTGCAGTATCCTGGGCGTTCAGCAAAACGCCCAGTGATAAAGGAGTTTCTGGCATTTAACGCCAGCCAGGGTACCTAGCTGGGTGTTAAACGCCCATAATGGCCAACAACTGGGGGTTAAATGCCAAAATGGATACCATTCTGGGCATTAAATGCCAGAATGGATACCATTCTGGGCGTTTAACGCCAGAAAGGCAGGGGGAGGAGATTTTGTTTCCAACTTCAAAGTTTTTTTCAAATTTTCATGTTTTGACTCATAATTTTCTGCATAAACATGTTTCAAACTTTCATCATTCACCCTCAATTTTCATCATTCAATAATTTTCTAAATTATTTTTCAAATTTCTTTCAAATCCTTTCCAAATCTTCTTCAAAAACTCAAATATCTTCTCAAATTCTTTCCATATCTTTTCATATCTCTCTCAAATTTTTCGAAAGCCATCCCCTCCTCTTATAAAAATAGTTTCGGCCACCCCCTCCTCTACACCATTCGAATTTACATCTTCTCCTCTCTCTCCCCTTTCCTTTCTTTTGCTTGAGGGCAAGCAAACCTCTAAGTTTGGTGTGCTTTTCCGTGATCACTGAGCTAAGACTCATCAAGATCATGGCACCTAAGGTAAAACAAACTAAATCAAGAGGCAAGAAAGAGAATACTCCAAAGAGTCTTTAGAATCAAGAGAGGTTCCTAACCAAAGAACATGCAGACCATTACTACAAAATAATGGGTCTGAGGTCAGTGATCCCGAAAGTTAAATTCAATCTGAAAGAAGATGAATATCCGGAGATCCAAGAGCAAATTCGAAATAGAGGATGGAAAATTCTAGCCAATCCTGAGACAAAGGTTAGAAGAAACATGGTTCAGGAATTCTACTCAAATCTGTGGCTGACAGATAAGCAGAGAATGACTGGAACCGCCTTTCATACCTACAGAACCATGGTCAGAGGAAGAATTATTTACTTCCATCTGGACAAAATAAGAGAGATCTTCAAACTACCTCAACTACAAGATGATCCTGAATCCTTTAATAGGAGAATGGTGAGAGTAGATAAGGGGTTTGATTAAGTTCTAGAGGACATATGCCTCCCTGGAACTAAGTGGATAACCAATTCCAAAGGTGTCCCAAACCAACTCAAGAGAGGAGATCTCAAACCAGTTGCAAGAGGCTGGCTAGACTTCATTGGGCGTTCTATATTGCCTATTAGCAACCGCTCTGAGGTCACTGTCAAAAGAGCAGTGATGATTCATTGTATTATGCTTGGAAAAGAAGTGAAGATTCATCATCTGATTTCTTGTAAGATTTACACAATTGCAAACAAGAACTCCACTGAAGCCAAACTGGCCTACCCAAGCTTAATTTCTCTGCTATGTAAAGATGCTGGGGTGAGGATGGGAGTAGATGAATTCATCCCAATTGAACACCCAATCACCAAGAAGTCAATGGAAGGACAAGTGCAAGACAACTCCATCAAAAAGAGGGCGTAGGAGTTCCTCCCAGAAATTCCTGAAATTGACTAATGGACCCGCTTAGAAGCATCTGTTACTAAGCTGCAGGAAGCTATGGAATAACTTAAGGAAGAACAGCAGAATCAAAACTGCATGCTCTGCAAGCTGCTGAAGGAACAGGAGAAGCAGGGGCGTGAGCTACAGGAGCTGAAGCGCCAGAAGCTCTCCCTTGAAGGACCAAGCACCCCACAAAAAGAGGGAGCATCCACTTCTCAAAATCAAGGTTGTTGAGTCCTAACTCTGTGATAACCTTTATTATTAAGAGTCTATTTTAAGAGTCATTTATTTTTCTGCTTTTAATTTTCTGTCTTCTATTATTATGGGTCTACCTTTATATTTATTTTTTAGTCTTATTTTTATTCCATAATCAATAAAATTGAAGTTTATGTCTTAAAGCTATGAATGTCCTATGAATCCATCACCGTTCTTAAAAGGAAAATGTTCTTAATTGAAAAAGAAAAAGAAATACATGAAATTTTGAATTTTAAAACAGTTTAATTATTTTGATGTGGTGGCAATACTATTGCTTTCTGAATGAATGCTTGAATAGTACATATTTTTGAATTTGATTGTTTATGAATGTTAAAATTGTTGGCTCTTGAAAGAATGAAAGAAAAAGGAGAAATGTTATTTGATAATCTGAAAAATCATAAAATTGATTCTTGAAGCAAGAAAAAGCAGTGAATAGAAAGCTTGCAAAAAAAAAAAGAAAGAGAAAAACAAGCAGAAAAAGCCAATACCCCTTTAAACCAAAAGGCAAGGGTGATAAAAAGGATCCAAGGCTTTGAGCATCAGTGGATAGGAGGGCCCACAGGAATAAAATTCTGGCCTAAGCGGCTAAACCAAGCTGTCCCTAACCATGTGCTTGTGGCGTGAAGGTGTCAAGTGAAAACTTGAGACTGAGCGGTTAAAGTCGTGGTCCAAAGCAAAAAGAGTGTGCTTAAGAGCTCTGGACACCTCTAATCGGGGACTCTAGCAAAGCTGAGTCACAATCTGAAAAGGTTCACCCAGTTATGTGTCTGTGGCATTTATGTATCCGGTGGTAATACTGGAAAACAAAGTGCTTAGGGTCACGGCCAAGACTCATAAAGTAGCTGTGTTCAAGAATCAACATACTTAACTAGGAGAATCAATAACACTATCTGGATTCTGAGTTCCTATAGAAGCCAATCATTCTGAACTTCAAAGGATAAAGTGAGATGCCAAAACTGTTCAGAGGCAAAAAGCTAAAAGCCCCGCTCATCTAATTAATACTGATCTTCATAGATGTTTTTGGAATTCATTGTATATTCTCTTCTTTTTATCCTATTTGATTTTTAGTTGCTTGGGGACAAGCAACAATTTAAGTTTGGTGATGTGATGAGCGGATAATTTATACGCTTTTTTGGCATTGTTTTTAGTATGTTTTTAGTACATTTTAGTTAGTTTTTATTATATTTTTATTAGTTTTTAAATAAAAATCACTTTTCTGGGCTTTACTATGAGTTTGTGTGTTTTTCTGTGATTTCAGGTATTTTCTGGCTGAAATTGAGGGACCTGAGCAAAAATCTGATTCAGAGGCTGAAAAAGGACTGCAGATGCTGTTGGATTCTGATCTCCCTGCACTCGAAGTGGATTTTCTGGAGCTACAGAAGCCCAATTGGCGCACGTTCAATTGCGTTGGAAAGTAGACATCCTGGGCTTTCCAACAATATATAATAGTACATACTTTGCTCGAGATTTGATGGCCCAAACAGGCGTTCCAAGTCAGCTCAAGAATTCTGGCGTTTACCTCCAGAACTGGCACAAAAGCTGGAGTTAAACGCCCAAACTGGCATAAAAGCTGGCGTTTAACTCCAAGAAATGTCTCTACACATGAAAGTTTCAATGCTCAGCCCAAGCACACACCAAGTGGGCCCCGGAAGTGGAATTTTACAATAAACACCCTAGCTTACTCATTTTCTGTAACCCTAGGTCACTAGTTTACTATAAATACTACTTTCAATGATTCATATTGTACCTCATGACACTTTACACGTTTCTTATTGTATTCTCTACGGTATGAGTCTCTAAACCCCATTGTTGGGGGTGAGGAGATCTGCTGTTCTTCATGAATTAATGCAATTACTACTGTTTTCCATTCTATCACGCTTGCTTCTATTCTAAGATATTCATTCGCACTTCAACCTGATGAATGTGATGATCCGTAACAATCATCATCATTCTCACCTATGAACGCGTGCCTGACAACCACCTCCGTTCTACCTTAGATTGAATGCATATCTCTTAGCCTCATGATTCAGATCAGAGTCTTCGTGGTATAAGCTAGAATTATTGGTGGCCATTCCTGAGATCCGGAACGTCTAAACCTTGTCTGTGGTATTCTTAATAGGATCTGGGAAAGGATGGCTGTGACGAGCTTCAAACTCACGATTGTTGGGCGTGTGACAGACGCAAAAGGATCAATGGATCCTATTCCGACATGATCGAGAACCGACAGATGATTAGCCGTGCGGTGACAGCGCATTTGGAACATTTTCACTGAGAGGACGGGAAGTAGCCATTGACAACGGTGATACCCAACATAAAGCTTGCCATGGAAGGAGCCTTGCGTGCATGAAGAAGAAGATAGTAGGAAAGCAGAGATTCAGAAGACAAAGCATCTCCAAAGCCTCAACATGTTCTTCATTACTACATAACAAGTATTTATTTCATGTTATTTTACTTTTTACAATTAAATCTGAGAATTATTGATATCCTGACTAAGAGTTACAAGATAACCATAACTTGCTTCAAGCCGACAATCTCCGTGGGATCGACCCTTACTCACGTAAGGTATTACTTGGACGACCCAGTGCACTTGCTGGTTAGTTGTGCGGAGATGCAAAAGTGTGATTGTAATTTCGTGCACCAAAAGCCAAAAGGGGAAAATAAATCTAAATTGAATTGAAATCATCATAAATAGAATAAGACAATTATTAGTCTGAAATACCTCAAATTATATTAAATAGAACATTTAAATCTTAACATGGAAGAATTCATAAGCCAATTTGAAAAGATAAATAATTAACAAATAAAAGTAATAGAATAAATAAAACTAGAAAGTAATTTAAAGAAACATTGAACCTGTGATTGTAGAAGCAATCCTGAAAATAAGAGAAATCCTAATCCTAAATCCTAAGAGAGAGGAGATAACATTTCTCTCTAAAAACTACATCTAAAACCTAAAATTATGAATTATTCAGTTGTATCTACGTATATCCCTTTTGATTCCTCCATTCCCTTGCTTATATTCTGTGTTTCTGGCTTGGATTTGGGCCAAAAAAGGGTCTAGAAATCGCTGGGGGCGTTTTCTGCAGATTTTTGTACGTGGCATCTGTCACGCGTCCGCTGGGTCACACGTTCGCATCATCTAGGAGTTTTCCTTGTCACGCGTATGCGTCGGTCACGCGTACGCATCAATTGCGTTCTGCTCAAGGCGCGCGTCCGCATCATCCACGCATTCGCGTCGCTGTATTTTCGCGCTAGGCACGCGTTCGCGTCGTCCATGCGTTCGCGTTGCTGCCTTTTCTTCAAAACTCCATTTTTGTGCTTTCCTTCTATTTTTGTATGTTTTCTTTTTGTCCTTTGAGCCATTCCTACCCTATGAGATCTGAAACACTTAACACACAAATTACGGTATCGAATGGTAATAAAGAGTAATTAAAATTAATATTTTTAAAGCATAGGAAACATGTTTTTCACTTATATCATAAAATAAGGAAGGGAAAGTAAAACCATGCAATTTACATGAATAAGTGGGTGAAGAATTGATAGAAACACTCAATTTGAGCACAAATTATATCATAAAATATGGGTTTATCAACCTCCCCACACTTAAACAATAGCATGTCCTCATGCTAAATCCAAGAGAAAGAGTGAAGTTAGAATGGTGGAATCTCATGCAATGCAATATATTCTAAATGCAAACTATCTACATGAATCATGCAATTTTAATTATCACCCACCTATATATATAGAGCTTACATGTGGTTAATCTAATTCATATTTTCAAGGAATTATATATGTATAGCCAAACCTAAATATTTGTTAAAGCACTGTCACAATTGAGTTGGGTTAAATTATTTCATAAGCTTGCAAGACAATTAAAGAATTAAGCAGAGATATATGGTGATGAGCTATTGAACCCTCACTGGATTTGTGTTTACTCTCTATTCACTCAGTGTTTGGGGTTAATCACTCTATTCTTTTCTATTCTTGCTTTCTAAAACTTTGTTCTTCATCTAACCAATCAACAAATATCGAATACAGACATACAAAAATCATGAGGTCTTTTAAAGGTTGTAATGGGGCCAAGGCAAGGGTAAGGGTATATATATGAGGCTAAGTGAGCTAACAAAGTTGAATCCTTAATTAGTCTAAGGTCTCACCTAACATATACTTTATATAATTTGAAATGCTTTACCTAGTTACCCAAATTTTTCCACTTTTTTATTACATACTCATGTACTAACTTTACTTTGAAATTTACCTTATGTGCATTGATTTCTTTACTAAGCTTATTATTGGGGTAATTTTGTCCCCTTATTTACTTATTTAACTAAGAAGAATTTTTTTTTTGAAATATAAACAGAACATATATCAATGCACATGGTATTTTTATTTATTTTGGTTTTATATGAGTATGCTCCCAAAACCCTTATTATCTTATTGAGTTAATCCTTTTCCTATCAACCCATGTTCCCATGTTTTCCCACACTTAGTGAATACACAATCTCTATCTTAAGCTAACCAAGGATTCAACTTGGGATTTTTAATTTATTTTTCTGCTTAAGGCTAGTAATATGGTTATAGAATAGAGCGGGATTTAAAAGGCTCAAGGGGGGCTAACAAGGGTGATGTAAAAGGTAGGCTAATTTGGGCTAAGTGAGCAATTTAAACAATGGCCTTAATCATCTCTTGGTATGTATCTATATTCTATATTGGACATATAGATTAAAATAAAGTAAAGATTACCAGAACAAAAAAGAAGGGCGAACACACAAGAATGAAATAATTATGGTTAAATAATGTAACCATACAAATAAGCTCAAAAACTTATAGGTTGTGTGTTCTCTAGCTCAAAAACCATATATCAGTTATGTATGTCATGCAAGTAGAAATCAAGAGTTCCCATTATTCTCAATGTGAATCTTAGGGTGGCCTTTAAAATCTTAGTGTTCTTCCTTGAAAAATGTTATGTAAATTAACCAATCATTTATTGCTATATATATACAGTGTGTGGATTGTTGTGATTCTGTTATACTAAAGTTTTTAGTTTACTCTTTTTTATTTTCAATTAATCCAAGTTATCGTATGCTAAAAAGGGTAAACTAAACTAATTGATCTATATGTTCTATATCACAACTTAATAACTAAAATTACAACCAGACTAAACTAAATATTTAAGATAAGTATATAAACTAAAGTGCAAAATGTAGAAATACTGTAAAAATACAGAAAAATGTGCAAGTACTGAAAGACAAGATAAGATAAAAATAAAAGTAAAGATAAAAATACAGAAAAATAAGCAAAATAGGATAAAAAAATGTCTGAAGAGTGGTTCACCAAAATAGTATGCCAGAGATGGCGACCTCCCCACACTTAAATGATAGCATCGTCCTCGATGCTCACTGAAGCTGGGTGTGAGAAGTGTCATCTCCGGAAGGATGGGCTGCTAGTGACTTTGTGGTAAGCTGAGGATCTGCAGTCTGAATAAGTGTAGGAGGAGCTGCCTGCTGAAGCGAAGGCTCTGTCTGTATAGGAATCTCTGGATCTACGGCCTGGATCTGGTGGGGCTCCTCATGGTGTGGTGCAGCCTGCTCAGGTCCTCCCTGCTCAGCCTGGGCATGTACCTCCTCCTCATGATCATCCGCCTCCGCATCAGATAGCTCAGAAGCGGTGTCAGGCTCAGAGGGGATGTCGCTGCCGGATCAGATCATCAACTTGAGGTTCTTATAGCGTCGCTTACTGTGACGCTCCATACGATCTAGGCGTGTGAAAAGGCAGTGCACTAGATGATAGATAGGCTCAGGAGCAGGTGGAGGTGCAGTAGATAGGGCTGGTGCAGCAGTGGATGCAGAAGGGGCATCTGAAGATGTGGCTGCCTCACCCGAGGCAGTGAGAAAAGGAGGTCTGTACCCTAATGCCAGAAACTTCCTGCTGTGAGGAATGATCTTCTTGCAGTCTGTAGCAGTTGGCTTCTCATAAGCAAGCTCCCAAGGCACGTCAGCTCGGTGGCCTAGCTGGGTGATCAGATAAGGGAAAGGGAGAGTGCCTCTGACATGGACCCTGGCCATATAATACCTGATGAAACGTGGAAGATATAGGTCCTTACCCTCCATCACACACCAGATGAGGGTGATCATAGCAGCGGGCACCTCTGTCTCATGAGTGCTCGGCATCACATAGTTGCTCAGGATCTGCTGCCAAAGCCGAGCCTCATCATTCAAATATATCAGCTTGATTCCCTTAGGCATCACTGTGTTCTTTCCCATGACCCATGGGGCAGTAGGATCAAGGGTTATTCTCTGCTTGACTACATCCCAGTCAAATCTCATGTATCTCATATCCTCTTTGGTCTTTTGGTAACCGTCAGGCTGATCAGACTTAGGATGAAGCCGGAGGATGTCCTCAATAACTTCCTCAGTGACCAAAATCTGTTTCCCTCTGAGGTTCACTGCATCCAGGGAGGTCTTAAAATAGTTACAATAAAATTCTCTGACCCAGGAGGCATTGACCTCTGTCAAGTTCCTTTCCATGAAGAACCATCCTCGTTGTTTAATCTGTTCGGAAGTTTACTGGGTGAGTTCTTCTAGAATTTTAAGAGATCGCTCCAGGTAGAGGTTCCTGGCAGTGGCAAACACTGGATACTTTAGCTCACAGTATCTGTTTGCAAATTTGATTGGATCTGTGGCAGTGAGGAGCTTGTCAGCCTTTTCCTACGGGGTAAAGTTCTTTTCCCGCCAGGAATCGTCGTGAAGGAGATCCAGGATAGAGGTAGAAAATTATCCTCTTTTTCGTTTGCCTGTAGTAGCCTTGCCTTTTCCTTTCCGTTGGGCGTCAAACATCCTGAAAAGTAGAAGTAGCAGGATATAATTGAAGAATTAAAGCAGGAAAACAAGTAGGCAAGTAGGAATTTGTCAATGTAAGCATAAAGGCAAAAAGAGCAATAGAAGCAAGATATGAGGTAAATATATGTACATTTTGGATTGAATTCGAGTTAAAAAGCTGAGATGAAAATCACAATCCAAAATATAATAGAAGTGGAGTTCAAGTTAATTAGGAAAAGCAGTAATCATGCCTTTAGTTAGAAAGTTAAAGTTGTTAAAGGAAAACCAAAAGAAGTTAGAAAGTGGAGCTGGTTAGGAGTTAACAAGGAAGTTAAAGTGAGTGGCATGAGAATGGTTTTCCTAGTTACCAAGAAATTCACAAAGATGAGGAGCAATCAACTCATATTCAAGCAAGTAGTGTAATTTATTGATGATAATTTCTATAGATAAAGTAAGTTTAAAATGAGAATAAAATCATCAATAACCAAATATTACTCAGGGAACAAAAGGGGATAAGAATGCTAGCCCTGTGCATTCCTGAATTGGTTTGGTTGTAGCCAAAATAATGAGTTTGTAAACCAAGACATGAATGGAGTAGATTAAATCATTTGCAGAAAATTGGGCAGCATTCCGGCTAAAATTGGATGTTCTCGGGTAGTAAAGCAGCAGAAAAATTCAGTTCATATGAAAGTAAATAGTGCTGAAAAGATTAACAAATAGCAAAAATATTAAAGAACAGTTTAATAGCAACATGAAATATGAAGAACAACATATGAACAGTACATCATCATATCAAGTTCAGAATTGCGAATCAGAGAAAAATAGTTAGCATGAACGGTATAATTATCAGGCCTAAATCCACTAACCACATCCTAGCTACCTAACCACCTAAAATCCACTACAATCATGCATCTCTAACTATCCTATTTCGAACAAAAACTTGTAAAATATGCAACGAACTGATTAATTGGAAAACGAAATCGGTGTTCGGCAGAACCTAGCGTGTAGAAACAGAAAGTAGGCTAAGAGAGATGGTGGTGGTGTTGGTGATGCAGCGGCGAGGGGTGCCGGCGCGGCGGCGGTCCGAGGTGGGGGTAGGGGCGATGGTGGTTGTGGGTAGTTTAGGGTTAAGGAGAAGAGGGGAGGGGAGGGGGCGGGTTGAAGTGGTTAGGGGGTGGCGCGGTGGTGGCGGTCCGGCATTGGGGCGGCGGCAGTGGGGGTTGGTGGTTGTGGAGGGAGGTGAAAAAGGAGAAGAGGGGTGGAGAAGAAAGGAAAGAAGAAGGAGGGGGCGTTGGCGGTCGGGGCGGCGCAGCGGTCGGGTCTGGGCGGCGAGGGGGGTGGTGGTTGGGAGATGGGAGGAAGAGAGGTTGCAGATGGGGGGTGGGGGTGGTTTTCGCGTGAATGGGTAAGGTTTCACGTGAATGGGGTTAGTGTTTTCGAATCTACGCGAACGCGTGGAGCACGCGATCGCGTGATTTTGGGCAAAAAGGGTGTTGACGTGAACGCGCCATTGACGCGATCACATGAATTCGGAAAAAGGTAAGGGACTGTACACGTGAAGCACGCAAACGCGTTGCTGAAAATTGTGCTAAACTCACAATTCCAGCGTCGTTTTGGCGCAACTCTCTGTTTCCAATGGGGTCCACAAAATCTACGCGACGCGGACGCGTCGCTCACGCTTTCGCGTGGGATGTGCGTAGTGCAAGTGACGCGTTCACGTCAGGGACGCGAACGCATGGGCCGATTTGTGCTAAACGCACACCAGCCGCATGATTCCAGCCCAACTTTCTGGGCGTTGGATCTTTACGCCGATTTCCATTCGACGCCCACGCGTGGCCTGTGCACTCGCGTGGGTTGATTTTTTTTTATGCAATTATGCAGTATGCAATATGCAATGCTAATGTAGATGCTATGAATAGTTCCAGGTTCAATAAAAATAAAATAAAATAAAATAAAACAAAACGAAGTAAAATTGGAAAAGGAACGATCATACCATGGTGGGTTGTCTCCCACCAAGCACTTTTAGTTAAAGTCCTTAAGTTGGACATTTGATGAGCTTCCTGCTATGGTGGCTTGTGCTTGAATTCATCCAAAAATCTCCTCTACTGTTTGGAATGCCAACAGCCTCCAGGGTCCCAAACTAGGCATGTAAAGCCTTTGAGTAAATTCAAACAGGTTCTCAGGTTCCTGGGGTGTTGAATGTCAGAATAGATTCCAAGATCTCAAACCTTGCTCTTATCTCCGCCTTTGTCTTGATTTATATTTTTCCAGCCGGGCGGTTTGGAAGTTGCATTCTCACCAAGATGGCCAAACATTCTCCGAGACCCATTTAATCGAACTCGAAACCAATCCTTACACTTCAGATTGAAGCGTGAAACCTTATTCAATTTTGCATACCAGCCTTGAGCACGAACCATTTCCTTTTTACTCTTAAAATCGCAAAGAGCTCTAAGCTGACCATCTGTTTCAAGCAAACCATATTCAAGTGGAAAAGTAAAGATAAAAGCTAAGGATTTTACCCACTTGAAATTTGTATTGGGTGGTAATGGCCTTGGAATAGGTGTTTCCAGTGGTTTTGCAAGCTCTACTCCCTCGTGTTCTTCTGTGAATTCTTCCACTTCCTTGCAAATTTCTTCAGTTGTAACCATGTCTTGATCGAAGTCCTCGATATCTTCCTCATCACTTAAGTCATAAATTGGAGGTTGTGAAAAATCTACTTCTGCATCATCTTCGTATTCACTTGGGGAAGATTCTTTCATCTCAAAGAATTCACTTGCGGATGCAAGTTCATTACTAGGAGAACTGGACTCGTAATCTTCATCATCAAGGAAACTTTCTTGTTGAGTTATTCCGTCCAGTTCTTCATAAGATTCTTGCCTTGGAGGTTGCGCACTACCCTCCTTAGCATCAATTGTAAATTTCTTGACGGAACTCTCCACAATTCTGGATTCCCATGGAGGTTCAGCATCTCCTAAGTCTTCAACCAATTCTTTTTCTTCTATAATTTCAGCTTCCTCCACTTGTTCCAGTACAAAATCATGATTCGTACTATCCAGTGGTGTTTCTAGTATCTCCTTCATGCTGTGTTCTCCATTAGATTGTCCACATGAAGCCATTGGGGTTCCTTGAGTGTCCGAACGTCGGGAAGGTAGTCTATTTATCGCTTGATTCAATTGGTGAAGTGTAGCATGAAATTTTTCAAATGTTTCTTTGAGTTTCTCCCTTGATTCTTGGAGTGATGGATATGGACATGGTGCGTAGGGAAGTGGTGGTTCTTGAGAGTAATTAGGTTGGAATTGGGGTGGATATGGGTTAGGGTTATATGGAGGTGAATGGTGGTAGTTGGCTTGTGAGTGTGGTGGTTCAAAGCTGTGTTGAGTAGGTGGTTCATAGGCGTATGATGGGGCTTGTCGGTAATTACAAGGGGGTCCATCATAACTATTGTTCTGACATGCATTATTGAATGGTCGTCGTCCATGATAGTTTGGAAGGTGTTGTTGCCTAAAGGGTTGATCAGATCCTCGTGGCTCCGTCCATCTTTGATTGTTTTGACCTTGATGCATGTTTCTGTTATAGCTTCCATTCCTTTCAACATTATTAGAACCAAACTCAAAGTAATAGGGGTGAGAGTTCATAGTAAATAATAAAAATTAAAGCAAAAATAAAAAGAAATAAACAAGCAAAAGAAAATATTTACAATAACCAATAATAAGGCACACAGTTGCAACTCCCCGGCAACGGCACCATTTTGAAGAACGAAACTCTCGCACGATCTAGAATTTTTACAAATAGATTCACGTTGTAAGTATAACTAAGAATAATTATTGATACTCTTAATAAAAGGCCTTGACTGGGGGAATAATTAAGTGGAACTTCTATTCTTATGGGAATCTTCTCAAGTGTGGTGTAAAAAGGTTGTTGTTCTCACTCGATTTCCCCTTACTAATTAAGGAAAGGTATGTTGATTGAACTAACTCTTACCCTCAGGTCCTAGCCCTCTCCCTTGGGGAGGTCTAGTGTTTGTGGGTATGGAATTAGCCAACAACATCTAGTTTAACCAAGCACTTGAGCATTCCAACTCAAGTATCACCTCTTAATCAACCCCTATGTCAAGTAAAAATTCTACTCCATTGACATGAAATTAATAATCATAAAAATATAAGAAGACATAATTAATTAAAATAAAATGGAGAATTAAAATCAATTAAATAAAAATAACTTCATATATTAATAAATCCAAAATGTAACATACTTAATTGAATAGAGCCAATGAGTAACTAATTAAAAATAAAAGAATAAGGAAACAAACTAAAGTAATTTATTCAATGGAGGTAATGACTTTTAGCATCCCACAAATCCAAGCAAAAGCATAAACTATCAATGTAATGCAACTCTAAAAACTCAGATCTAAAACTAAATGTAATCCAAATGTGATGAATCTCAATGTGTGTGGATGCCTCCTCTGTTAAAGTTATCCCTCCAGCCATGGTTAGAATTATCTCTCCAACCTTGGTTGGAATTGTCCTGTCATCCATGGTTATTGTTGCCACCTTAGTTGTAGTTGCCACCTTGGTGATTATATCCTTGATTCGGGCGGTCATAGAAGTTGTGAGTGACTGCCACAGTGTTGTCTTCTTGGAGCTGTGGATATTCATCGGTGTAATGACTATAATCAGCACAGATCCCGCATACTCTTTGTGGAACTAACTGTTGGCTTTGTTGTGGTGGAGGCTGAGCTTGTTATGCTTGTTGTTGATTCAACTGCATCTGCTTCAGTAGGTTGGTCATTTCACATATACTCTGGGTGAGAGCAGTAGTCTCTTTGCTAGTGAAAATCTCTGCAACAGCCTTGGGGTTACGCCTCTGTCTGTGATTCCTAGTGGACTCAGCTAAGTCGCTGATCAGCTGCCATGCTTCATCTGCAGTTTTGTACTTTTTCAGTTAACCATTACTGGCACCTTCCAGTGTAGTCTTATCCTGGGGATTCATGCCTTGGGTGAAGTAGCTGATCAATACTAGTCTATCAATCATGTGATGGGGACATGCGTCCAGGAGATTGTTGAAGCACTCCCAATATTCAAAGAGAGTCTCTGATTCACCTTGAACAATGCAGGAGATCTCTTTTCTCAGTCTATCTGTGACTTCAGCTGGGAAATATTTTTCCAAAAATTCTCTTCTAAGCGTGTCCCAGTTGGTAACAGTCGCTTGAGGTTGGGAGTAGTATCACTCCCTCGCCTTTCCCTCGAGAGAAAACGGGAAGGCGATTAACAAAATAGAAGTTTCATCTACACCATGACGCCTAACAGTAGAACAGGCTGTCTGGAAATCTCTAAGGTGCTTGATAGGCTCTTGAGTAGGTAAGCCATGAAACTTGGACATCAAGTTGATCAGTGCGGTTTTTAGTTCAAAATCTGCAGCTGTAGTCGGGTGATGCACTTGATATGGATGCAGTGTAAAATCTGGGGCTCCTGCCTCTTGGAGAGTAATCCTCCTAGGTGCTGCCATGTTTCCTGCACGTAAATCAACTGGATCAGTAGTAAATGAGCTTGTCTCGCTCTCAGATGGCGGTTCAGATTCGCCTTCAGATGAGACTGGTGAGTTGATAATAATCACTTCACCACCCTCGGAGACTAACCGACGTCGAGTTCGTCTAATATGTGAAAGAGTTCTTTCAATTTCAGGATCAAATGGGACTAAACTCGGATCAGGAAATGAACGCGTCATTCAATGAGAAAAACATGTAACTCATGGTAACAGAAATAAAAATAAAATATGCAAATAAAATAAAATATATACACTAATTAATAATTTAACACACTATTGCAACTCCCCGACAACGGCGCCATTTTGAAGAACGAAACTCTCGCGCGATCTAGAATTTTCACAAATAGATTCGCGTTGTAAGTATAGCTTCTAGACCGACAAAAGTTCCTTTCTTACAAAAGTTTAGTTGTCACAAGTAATAAAACCCAATAAAAATAAATAACCGAAGTATTTAAACCTCGGGTCGTCTTCTCAAGGAGTTGCAGGGCAGTATGATTTATTATTGGTTATGGAAAATTGTGTATTTTTGGGTTTTTGAAATAAGGAACAGGTAATTTAAATGGAAAGAAAAATAAATTAATGATTATAAAATCTCTTGGCAAGGTGTAAGAAATTGAAGTCCTATTCTAATTATCCTTATCAGGTGTGAAGAGAATTGGATTCAGCTCCCACTTTTAATTAACCCTTGCTAGACAAAGAAAAGTCAAGTAGACAAATTAATTTGATCCTCAGGTCCTAGTCAACTCCTGTGGAGAGACTAAAATTATTGGAGTACAAATTAACCAGCAAAGAATTCAAATTCCAATCAACAGCTGAGTTTGATAACTCAAGTATTATAAATTACTTAACCAAAGCCAAAAGGGGAAAATAAATCTAAATTGAATTGAAATCATCATAAATAGAATAAGAAAATTATTAGTCTGAAATACCTCAAATTATATTAAATAGAACATTCAAATCTTAACATGGAAAATTTCATAAGCCAATTTGAAAAGATAAGTAATTAACAAATAAAAGTAATAGAAGAAATAAAACTAGAAAGTAATTTAAAGGAACATTGAACCTGTGATTGTAGAAGCAATCCTAAAAATAAGAGAAATCCTAATCCTAAATCCTAAGAGAGAGGAGAGAACTTCTCTCTCTAAAAACTACATCTAAAACCTAAAATTATGAATTATTCAGTTGTATCTACGTATATCCCTTTTGATTCCTCCATTCCCTTGCTTATATTCTGTGTTTCTGGCTTGGATTTGGGCCGAAAAAGGGTCCAGAAATCGCTGGGGGCATTTTCTGCAGACTTTTGTACGTGGCGTCTATCACGCGTCCGCGTGGGTCACGCATACGCGTCAATTGCGTTCTGCTCAAGGTGCGCGTCCGCATCATCCACGCGTTCGCGTCGCTGCATTTTTGCGCTAGGCACGCGTTCGCGTCATCCATGCGTTCGCGTCGCTGCCTTTTCTTCAAAACTCCATTTTTGTGCTTTCCTTCCATTTTTGTATGTTTCCTTTTTGTCCTTTGAGCCATTCCTACCCTATGAGATCTGAAACACTTAACACACAAATCATGGTATCAAATGGTAATAAAGGATAATTAAAATTAATATTTTTAAAGCATAGGAAACATGTTTTTCACTGATATCATACAATAAGGAAGGGAAAGTAAAACCATGCAATTTACATGAATAAGTGGGTGAAGAATTGATAGAAACACTCAATTTGAGCACAAATTATATCATAAAATATGGGTTTATCAATGACCCAATGCACTTGCTGGTTAGTTGTACCGAAGTTGTGAAAAGTGTGATCACAATTGTGTGCACCAAGTTTTTGCTGCCGTTGCCAGGGATTGTTCGAGTTTGGACAACTGACGGTTCATCTTGTTGCTTAGATTAGGAATAATTTATTTTTGTGGGTTTAGAGTCACTAAATTTGAGTCTTTTATTTCCTTTTCAAAAAATCTTATTTTTCTTTATTAATCTTTAATTTTTCTTTAAGTCTTCTGTTTGAGTTTAGTTTCATGTTTTAAGTTTGGTGTCAATTGCATGTTTTTATTTCCCTTCAATTTTTCGAATTGCATGTTTTTATTTTTCTTCATAGTTTTAATTACATGTTCTTAGTTCTTTCTTGATCTTCAAGTTGTTCTTGATAATTTTCTTTATTTGATCTTTAAAAATTCCGAGTTTGGTGTCTTCTTTGTGTTTTTCTTTTAATTTTCAAAAATTTGTGTTTGGTTTTCTAAAAATTTTAAGTTTGGTGTCCTTTATATGTTCTTGTATTCTTTGAGTTTCTTGAGTCTTGTTCTTAGTGTTCTTTTTAATCTTTAAGGTGTTCTTGTGTTTTCTTTGTGTTTTGATCTTAAAGTTTATAAGTTTGGTGTCCCTTTGTGTTTTTCTTTAAATTTTCGAAAATTAAGGGCATTAGATCTAAAAATTTTAAGTTTTGAGTCTTTTTGGTGTTTTTCTCTTTCCTCATTAAAATTCAAAAAATAAAAAAATATCCTTTCCTTTAATTGTTCATAATTTTCGAATTCATTAGGTTGATTTAGTCAAAATTTTTAAAATTTGATAGTTTCTTGTTAGTCAAGTCAAAATTTTAATTTTAAAAATCTATCTTTTTAAATCTTTTTCAAAACAAATTCTTTTTCAATTTTCTTTTTATATTTTTCGAAAATCTTTTATAAAATTCTTCAAAATCTTTTTCTTTCTTTTTATATAATTTTCGAATTATTGGTCTTATTTTATTATTTTGATTGAAAAATTTTAAGTTTGGTGTTTTCTTGTTAAGAAAGTTTCAATCTTTAAAATTTTAAATCATATCTTTCTCAAATCTTTTCTTTTATTTATTTTCTTACAAGTATTAATTTTCAAGTATCTTTAATTTTAAGACATGTCTTTTTCAAAACTTCCTAACCACTCTCTCTCTCCTCATTTTTTTTTTCAAAAATCCACAAAAAATTTTTTTAAATCTTTTTAATTAATTAATTAATTTAGTTCTCTAATTTCTGTTATTTCTTTTTCTCTTCTTAATTTTCGAAACTTACATCATTTTTATTTACTTTATTTTAATTTCTTTAATACAATCCACATCATCTCCCTTTCTCCATTATAGACCTAAGTGGAAATGAACAGTCCAGAAGGACTCTGGGGTCATATGCTAATCCCACTACTGCTTCATATGGGAGCAGTATCTGTATACCTCCCATTAGAGCCTGCAATTTTGATTTAAATCCTCAGCTCATTATCATGGTGCAGCAAAATTGCCAGTATTCCGGTCTTCCACAAGAAGAACCTACTGAGTTTTTGGCACAGTTCTTACAAATTGGTGACACGGTACGTGATAAAGAAGTGGATCAGGATGTCTACAGATTATTGCTGTTTCCATTTGCTGTAAAAGACCAAGCTAAGAGGTGGTTAAATAACCAACCCAAAGCCAGCATAAGAACATGGAAACAATTGTCAGAGAAATTCTTGAATCAATATTTCCCTCCAAAAAGGATGACACAGCTAAGGCTGGACATCCAAGGCTTTAAACAAGAGGATAAGGAATCCCTTTACAATGCCTGGGAAAGGTACAGAAAGATGCTAAGGAAATACCCCTCTGAAATATTTTCGGAGTGGGTGCAGTTAGACATCTTCTACTATGGACTTACAGAAAAGGACCAAATATCTCTAGACCACTCAGCTAGTGGATCTATACACATGAGAAAGACAATTGAAGAGGCTCAACAGCTCATAGATACAGTTGCTAGAAATCAGCATCTGTACTTAAGTAGTGAGTCCTTCATGAAAGAAGAGGCTAAGGCAGTATCCACTGAACTTAGTCCTCCAGAACAAGTTGCTGAACTCAATCAGTAACTATTTTCTATAACAAAACAGTTAGCAGAATTCAAGGAGATGCTACAAGAAACCAAAAATGCTAACCAGAATATGGAAAAATAATTAAATCAGACAAAACAACAGTTATCTAAACAGATAACAGAAGAATGCCAAGCTGTTCATTTAAGGAGTGGAAAGACATTGAATGACTCAACTCAAAGCAGCGTGAAGCCAAGAAAGGAACATCTAACAGAGGATAACCAATTCACTACCCAAAATCCCTCTGAGGACAGTAAGAGCTCAGAGAGGAATGATTCTGGTGTCCAAACGCCAGAAAAGGGTCAGAGGTCAGCGTTAAATGCCCATTCAGAAGCCAATTTTGGCGTTCAAACACCAATGAGGGATTAGACACCTACAAGTGCTGATAACAACCCCCTTAAGCAGGCTTCTCCAACCACTTCTGTAGGAAATAAACCTGCAGCAACTAAGCTTGAAGAGTATAAATCCAAGATGCCTTATCCTCAGAAACTCCGCCAAGCGGAACAGGATAAACAATTTGCCCGCTTTGCAGACTATCTCAGGACTCTTGAAATAAAGATTCCATTTGCAGAGGCACTTGAGCAAATACCCTCTTATGCTAAGTTCATGAAAGAGATCTTAAGTCATAAGAAGGATTGGAGAGAAACTGAAAAAGTTTTTCTCACTGAAGAATGCAGTGCAGTCATCTTAAAAATCTTACCAGAGAAGCTTAAAGATCCCGAAATCTTTATGATACCATGCACATTAGAGGGTACTTGTACCAAGACAACTTTATGTGATCTTGGGGTAAGTATCAACCTGATACCTGCATACACTATCAGAAAGCTTGGTTTGACTGAAGAAGTCAAACCAACCCGAATATGTCTCCAACTTGCTGATGGCTCTATTAAAATTCCATCAGGCATAATTGAGGACATGATTGTCAAGGTTGGGCCATTTACCTTTCCCACTGACTTTGTAGTGCTGGAAATGGAGGAGCACAAGAGTGCAACTCTCATTCTAGGAAGACCTTTTCTAGCAACTGGACGAACCCTCATTGACGTCCAAAAAGGGGAGGTGACCCTGAGAGTCAATAAGGATGAGTTTAGGTTGAATGCTGTCAAAGCCATGCAGCATCCAGACACATCAAAAGACTGCATGAGCATTGATATTATTGACTCCCTGGTGGAAGAGGTCAATATGACTGAGAGTCTCGAATCAGAGCTAGAGGACATTTTTAAAGATGTTCAGCCTGATCTGGAGGAACCAGAGAAAACAGAAGAACCTCTGAAAACTCCTCAGGAAGAGGAGAAGCCTCCTAAACCCGAGCTCAAACCACTACCACTATCCCTGAAATATGCCTTTTTAGGAGAAGATAACACTTTTCCGGTAATCATAAGCTCTGCTTTAGAGCCACAAGAAGAGAAAGTACTAATTCAGGTGCTAAGGACACACAAGACAGCTCTTGGGTGGTCCATAAGCAATCTTAAGGACATTAGCCCAGCCAGATGCATGCACAAGATCCTATTGGAGGATGATGCTAAGCCAGTGGTTCAACCACAGAGGCGGTTGAATCCAGCCATGAAGGAGGTGGTGCAGAAAGAGGTCACTAAATTACTAGAGGCTGGGATTATTTATCCTATTTCTGATAGCCCCTGGGTGAGCCCTGTCCAAGTCGTCCCCAAGAAGGGAGGTATGACAGTGGTTCATAACGAAAAAAATGAACTGGTTCCTACAAGAACAGTTACAGGGTGGCATATGTGTATTGACTACATAAGGCTCAATACAGCCACCAGAAAGGATCATTTTCCTTTACCATTCATAGACCAGATACCAGAGAGACTAGCAGGTCATGAATACTACTACTTTTTGGATGGCTATTCAGGTTACAACCAAATTGCAGTAGATCCTCAAGCCCAAGAGAAAACAGCATTCACATATCCATCTGGAGTATTTGCCTACAGAAGGATGCCATTTGGTCTGTGCAATGCACCTGCAACCTTTTAGAGGTGCATGCTCTCTATCTTCTCTGGTATGGTAGAGAAATTTCTAGAAGTCTTCATGAATGACTTCTCAGTATTTGGAGACTCATTCAGCTCCTGTCTTGACCATCTAGCACTTGTTCTGAGAAGGTGCCAAGAGACTAACCTGATTTTAAACTGGGAAAAATGTCACTTTATGGTGACTGAAAGAATTGTCCTTGGGCACAGAATTTCAAACAAGGGAATAGAGGTGGATCAAGCTAAGGTAGAGGTAATTGAAAAATTACCAACACCTACCAATGTCAAGGCAATCAGAAGCTTTCTGGGGCATGTATGATTCTATAGGAGGTTTATAAAGGATTTTTCAAAAATTGCAAAATCTCTGAGCAATCTGCTAGCCACTGATACACTATTTGTCTTTGACACAGAGTGTCTGCAGGCCTTTGAGACTCTGAAAGCTAAGTTGGTCACAGCACCAGTCATTTCTGCACTAGACTGGACATTACCATTCGAACTAATGTGTGATGCTAGTGATCATGCTATTGGCGCAGTATTGGGACAGAGACATGACAAGCTTCTGCATGTCATTTATTATGCTAGCCGTGTTTTAAATGACGCATAGAAAAATTACACAACCACAGAAAAGGAGTTTCTTGCAGTGGTTTATGCCATTGACAAGTTCAGATCTTATTTAGTAGGATCAAAAGTGATTGTGTACACTGACCATGCTGCTCTAAAATATCTCCTCACAAAGTAGGATTCAAAACCCAGACTCATAAGATGGGTGTTGCTTCTGCAAGAGTTTGATATAGAAATAAGAGACAGAAAAGGGACAGAGAACCAGGTAGCCGATCACTTGTCCCGGATAGAACCAGTAGCAGGAGCGTCCCTCCCTCCTACTGAGATCTCTGAAACCTTTCTGGATGAGCAACTATTTGCCATTCAGGAAGTACCATGGTTTGCAGATATTGCAAACTATAAAGCTGTGAGATTCACACCCAAGGAGTACAGTAGGTAGCAAACAAAAACATTGGTTTCTGATGCCAAGTACTACTTGTGGGATGAACTATATCTCTTTAAGAGATGTGCAGACGGAATGATCCGTAGATGTGTGCCTAGAGAAGAGGCGCAAAAGATCCTATGGCATTGCCATGTATCACAATATGGAGGATATTTCGGAGGTGAGCGAACAGCCACAAAGGTTCTCCAATGTGGCTTCTACTGGCCTACTCTCTATAGAGACTCCCGAGAGTTTATACGTAATTGTGACAGTTGCTAGAGAGCTGGTAATCTACCTCACGGTTATGCCATGCCTCAGTAAGGGATCTTAGAGATTGAATTATTTGATGTATGGGGTATTGACTTCATGGGGCCTTTTCCACCATCATATTCAAACACTTATATTCTGGTGGCAGTAGACTATATATCTAAATGGGTAGAGGCAATTGAAACACCCACTAATGATACTAAGACAGTGCTAAAATTCCTCCAGAAGCATATCTTCAGCAGGTTTGGTGTCCCTAGAGTACTGATCAGTGATGGAGGCACTCATTTCTGCAATAAACAGCTTGACTCTGCTCTGATCCGATATGGAATTAACCATAAAGTGGCAACTCCGTATCATCCACAGACAAATGGGCAGGCTCAAGTCTCAAATAGAGAACTAAAATGAATCCTGGAATGGACTATAAATACCCATAGAAGGGATTGGGCAAGAAGTCTGGATGATGCTCTGTGGGCATACAGAATCGCATTCAAGACTCCTATAGGGACCTCTCCATACCAGCTTGTGTATGGCAAAGCCTGTCATCTACCAGTAGAACTGGAACACAAGGCCTACTGGGCAACCAGGTTCCTAAACCTTGATGCTAAGATGGCTGGAGAGAAAAGATTACTCCAGTTGAATGAACTAGAGGAGTTCAGACTCAATGCTTTTGAAAATGCTAAAATTTACAAGGAGAAAGCAAAAAGGTGGCATGATAGAAAGCTGTCATCTTGAGTCTTTGAGCCAGGGAAGAAGGTTCTGCTGTTTAACTTTAGGCTCAGATTGTTCCCTGGGAAATTAAAATCCCGGTGGAGGGGACCATATATGATTACAAGTGTGTCACCATATGGATATGTAGAGCTTCAGGATATTGACTCTGACAAAAAGTTCATTGTTAATGGACAGAGAGTCAAGCATTACCTTGAAGGCCATGTTGAGCAAGAATGCTCAAGACTGAGACTGGATTAAAGCTCAGTAAAGTCCAGCTAAAGACAGTAAAGAAGCGCTTGCTGGGAGGCAACCCAGCCATTAACAAATTAGATGTTTATAACAATTATATAAGTTTATTTAATTTTGTTATTCATGTTTGTTGATACATTTTAGTAAATAATACAGAGAAACAAAGGTTCAAAACATAAAGCAGAGGAATCACAGAGAAAAAGAGCTCACTGGCGTTAAAATGCCAGTAAAGAGGCATTTTGGGCGTTAAACGCCAGAATGGGCAGCATTCTGGGCGTTTAATGCCAGAATCAGCAGCATCCTGGGTGTTCAGAAAAACGCCCAGTAACAAAGGGGTTTCTGGCGTTTAACACCCTGACTGGGCGTTTAATGCCAGAACAGCAAGGGGGAGGTAATTTCGTTTCCAATTCAATTTTTTTTTAATTTTCATATTTTCATTCATAATTTTCTGCATAAAAATGTTACAAATATTCATCTTTTAATTTCCATTTCAAAAATTAATAATCCTATAAGTTCTTTTTAATTGTTTTTCAAATTCTTTTTCAAAACGTTTTAAAAACTCATTTATCTTTCCAATTCCTTTCCAAATTTTTTTAATTCATCCATATTATCTTTTAATTCTTAGATGCATTAACAAAAATTCAGATTTCACTTCCTCATATCTTTTTCATATCATGTTTATCTTTTATTAATCATATCTTTCTCTCATATCTTTTTCTAAAAATTCAAAACCCACCCTCCTCCCTTTCATATACACATTCGGCCAACCCCCTTGGCACATTATTCGAATCCTTCTCTCTCTCTCTCTCTCTATTCCTCTTTTTTCTTTTCTTTTGCTTGAGGACAAGCAAACCTCTAAGTTTGGTGTGATTTTCCGTGATCACTGACCAAGATCATGGCCCCTAAAAGAAAACAAACCACTCCAAGAGGCAAGAAAGAAAATAATCCAAAACTATCTTGGATGCATGAGAGGTTCTGCACCAAAGAACATGCAGACCATTACTTCAAAATTGTGTGTAGAAGATCAGTGATCCCGGAAGTTAAATTCGATCTGAATGAAGACGAATATCTGGAGATCCAAGAGCAGATTTGAAACAGAGGCTGGGAAGTCCTAGCTAATTCTGAGATGAATATGGGAAGAAACATGGTCCTGGAATTCTATGCAAATCTGTGGCTGACAGATAAGCAAAGAATAGAGGGAACTGCCTTCCACACTTTTTGGACTATGGTCAGAGGGAAGGTTATTTACTTTCACCTTGACAAAGTAAGAGAAGTCCTCAAACTTCTTCAACTACAAGATGATTCAGAATCCTTTAATAGGAGAATGGCTAAAGATAAAAAGCTGGATCAAGTTCTAGAGGACATATGCCTCCCTGGAACCAAGTGGATAACCAATATAAAAGGTGTCCCAAACTAACTAAAGAGAGGAGACCTCAAACCGGTTGCTAGGGGCTAGCTGGATTTTATTGGGCGTTCTATACTTCCCACCAGTAACCGCTCTGAAGTCACTGTCAAAAGAGCAGTGATGATCCACTGTATTATGCTGGGAAAAGAAGTGGAGGTTCATCAGCTGATTCCTTGTGAAATTTACACATTTGCAAACAAGGAATCCACTGAGGCCAAATTGGCTTACCCAAACTTGATTAGTCTGTTATGTAAAGATGCGAGGGTAAAGATAGGCGTGGATGAGTATATCCTAGTTGAATGCCCAATCACCAAAAAGGTAATGGATGGACCTCAAGTTCAAGACAACCCCATCAAGAGGAGTGCGCATGAGCTCCTCCCAGAACTCCCTCAATTTGACTATTGGGCCCGCTTAGAAGCATCTGTCACCAAGTTGCAAGAATCTATGGATCAACTCAAAGAAGAGCAGCAGAATCAAAACAGCATGCTCTGCAAACTGCTCAAAGAACAAGAGAAGCAAGGGCGTGAGTTGCAGGAGCTAAAGTGCCAAAAGCTGTCCCTTGAAGAGCCAGACATCCCACAGATTAAAGGAGCACTCATCTCTCAAAATAAAGGTTGTTGAGTCCTAACTCTGTGATAACTTTCATTATTAGAAACCTATTTTAAGAGTTACATGAGCATTAGTATTAGTAGCATTTAATTTTCCATTTTAATTTTATGTTATTTTCATAAAATTTGAATTGCATGAGTAGTACTTTATTTTTATTTTCCAATATGGCTATAATTTACTCTTCTTATCATCATTAAACATGAATAAAATAGTAGATTTTTTTTAGAAGAGCAAGGGTGCAAACATCTCAAGTATAAAATAAGAAAAATTCAAATTATTTATATGTGGTGGCATTACTTTAGCTCTCTGAATGAATGCTTGAACAGTGCATTTTTTTTATAGTGAAGTTTATGAATGTTAAAATTGTTGGCTCTTAAAATAATAATGAAAAAAGAGAAATGTTATTGATAATCTGAAAAATCATAAAATTGATTCTTGAAGCAAGAAAAAGCAGTGAAAAACACAAAGCTTGTGAAAAAAAAAAGCAGAAAAAGCCAATAACCCTTTAAACTAAAAGGCAAGGATAAAAAGGATCTAAGGCTTTGAGCATCAGTGGATAGGAGGGCCCAAAGGAATAAAATCCTGCCCTAAGCAACTAAATCAAGCTGTCCCTAACCATGTGCTTGTGTCATGAAAGTCCAAGTGAAAAGCTTGAGACTGAGTGGTTAAAGTCGTGAACCAAAGCAAAAAGAGTGTGCTTAAGAATTCTGGGCACCTACTGGGGACTTTAGCAAAGCTGAGTCATAATCTAAAAAGGTTCACCCAGTTATGTGTCTGTGGCATTTATGTATCCGGTGGTAATACTGGAAAACAAGATGCTTAGGGCCACGACCAAGACTCATAAAGTAATTGTGTTCAAGAATCAACATACTAAACTAGGAGAATCAATAACACTATCTGAATTCTGAGTTCCTATGGATGCCAATCATTCTGAACTTCAAATGATAAAGTGAGATGCCAAAACTATTCAGAGGCAAAAAGCTATAAGTCCCGCTCATCTAATTTGAATTTGAGCTTCATTAAAGACTCTGAGATTTTATTGCACCATAATCTTTTTTTATCCTATTTTATTTTTCTAGTTACTTGGGGACAAGCAACAGTTTAAGTTTGGTATTATGATGAGCGGATAATTTATACGCTTTTTGGTAGTGTTTTCATATAGTTTTTAGCATGTTTTATTCACTTTTTATTATATTTTTATTAGTTTTTATGCAAAAATCATATTTCTGGACTTTACTTTGAGTTTGTGTATTTTTCTATAATTTTAGGTATTTTCTGGCTGAAATTGAGGGACCTAAGCAAAAATCTGATTCAGAGACTGAGAAAGGACTGCAGATGCTGTTGGATTCTGACCTCCATGCACTCGAAGTGGATTTTCTGGAGCTACAGAAGCCCAATTGGCACGATCTCAATTGCGTTGGAAAGTAGACATCTTGGGATTTCCAACAATATATAATAGTCCATACTTTGCCCGAGATTTGATGGCCCAAACTAGCGTTTAAACGCCCACCAGAGACCCTTTTCTGGAGTAAAACGCCAGAACTGGCACCAAAGCTGGAGTTAAATGCCCAAACTGGCACCAAAGCTGGCGTTTAACTCCAAGAATGACCTATGCACGTGAAAGCTTCAAAGCTCAGTCTAAACACTCAACAAGTGGGCCCCAGAAGTGGATTTCTGCACTATCTGCACTTAGTTACTCATTTTCTGTAAACCTAGGGTACTAGTCTAGTATAAAAACTACTTTTAGAGATTCATTTTGGAACTTATGACATTTTTACATCTCATATTGTATCTTCTACGGCATGAGTCTCTAAACCCCATAGATGGGGGTGAGGAGCTCTACTGTGTTTCAATGGATTAATGCAATTACTATTATTTTCTATTCAATCACGCTTGCTTCTGTTCTAAGATACTCACTCGTACTTCAATATGAAGAATGTGATGATCCGTGACACTCATAATCATTCTCAAATTTATGAACGCGTGCTTGACAACCACTTCCGCTCTATCTGAGCTCAACGTAGTCATTGGGCGACAGCTTGAGTGCGTATCTCTTGGGTTTCTGATCCACGAGTTTGACTTGCCTCTCCTGACAACAGAGCATTCAAATCCGTGAAGTTAGAACCTTCGTGGTAGAGGCTAGAACCAATTGGCAGCATTCCTGAGATCCGGAAAGTCTAAACCTTGTCTGTGGTATTCTGAGTAGGATCTGGGATGGGATGACTGTGATGAGCTTCAAACTCACGAATGTTGGGTGCAGTGACAGTGTGCAAAAGGATAGAGAGATCCTATTCCAACACAAGTGAAAACCAACAGATAATTAGCCGTACAAAAACTGTACCTGGACCATTTTCATTGAGAGGACGAATGGTAGCCATTGACAACGGTGATCCACCAACATATAGCTTGCCATAGAAGAAGCCCTGTGTGTTTGGAGAAGAAGACAGTAGAAAAGCAGAGATTCAGAAGACAGAGCATCTCTGAAACCTCAACATGTTCTCCATTACTGAATAACAAGTATCATTCATTTCGTGCTCTTTTACTTTTTACAAACAAAATCATTTTTATCATTAATCTCCTGACTAAGAGTTACAGGATAACCATAGCTTGCTTCAAGCTGACAATCTCCGTGGGATCGACCCTTACTCACGTAAGGTATTACTTGGACGACCCAGTGCACTTGCTGGTTAGTTGTACCGGAGTTGTGAAAAGTGTGATCATAATTCCGTGCACTAACCGCTGCTAGTGGCAGTGGTCCTGCTAGTGGCATACAAATATCATCGCCTTCTGCGTCACCTCATCAGGGCCACGGAAACAATGACGATGACGAGGACTACCTAGATCTTTCGTGATTAGTGTTTCCTTTTATTATTTCATTGTATATATTTGATTTACTTGACTTTTAATTTATTTGAATATTTGATAATTTATTTTAAATAATAAGTTTCTATTATTTATAAATTGACATTAGTTATATAAGAATAAATTTAAATAATAAAAATTAAAATTGACTATTTATTTTACAATTAAAAAAATTGATTTACCATCGGATTTACCAAAGGAATAATTCAACGGTAATAGTACAGGAACAAAAACTATGGCGCCAACATTACCGTCGGAAAAATCTAGTGGTAACCAAATAATTTTTCAAGCACGTAATCCGTCGCAGAGTCTGACGGTAATTACCGTCAAACGAAAAGATTCTATCGGTAAAGATTTACTGGCAAAAATTTTGTTTTTGAAAGTTAAAGCTTTGGTTTCAGTAAGAGATTTTTCAAAAGCATCTTTATTTTTGTCAAAATATCTCAACTCAGATTTTTTAAATAAGGGTCTTTAACTAGCTAGTAATTTGTCCAAGTTTCCAGAATTTTGAGCAAATTTCGCTATATCTTGATTCAAACCTTTAACCACTTTATGCAATCTTTTATTTTTATTAATTTTGTCCATTAAAAAAATAACTGAGTGCTTTCCTTTAAATTTTTCATTTTTGGTTTTAAACCGTTTATTTTGTTCAATTAAATTAACAACACTTTCGATTTCACTCAATTTTTCTTTAAGAAATACATTTTCAACTTTTAAGGAATCATTTTCAGCCTCATATTCATAGCATTTATCCAAAAAAAAATTAACAAGAGCAGTTAAATCATCAATCATTTGATAGAGTTCTTCATTAATAAGGAGGGGATAGTTTACCTCTTTAACTTGATCTTGGTCAACCATGAAACAAGCTTGTACTTCGTGATTTGATTCTTCATCATCTTTGGAATCATTTTTCAAGTCCTCCCATAAAGCCATCAATACTTTCTTTTTGTTTTTTCTCATCTTGTCTTTTTTTTTTAATTTGGGACAGTCATACTTAAAATGACCAGCTTCCTTCCAATTATGGCATATGACCTTATTGAAACCCTTCTTTTGTTCCTTTGAGCTTGAGTCTTTGTATTTTTCTTTGCTCTTTCTGAGTCTTTTCAACCTCCTAACAAAAAACATAATTTTTTCATATGAAAAATTATCATCGGAATCATCTTCCAATCACTCAATATTAGATTTCAAGGTCACTCATTTCTTTTTAGTAACATAGTCCATGTGGGTAGTTTTATAAGCAAGTAGTTTTCCTCTCAACTCATCATATAATATTTGGTTTTGATTGCTACTCTCATATATGATTGTTGCTTTTATTTCTCACTCCTTAGTGAGACTTCTAAGCATCTTCTTCACTAGTACTTGTTCGTTGTGAGTCATCCCCAAAGCATCCAAGCTATTGATGATGATCAAGAATCCCTCAAACATCTCATCGATGATTTTTTCTTCCTTCATTGTGAATATTTTATATTTCTTTTTTAGCATATCGATCCTTATTTTCTTGACCTGTTCGATACCTTCATGAGTGACTAGGAGTTTATCCCAAATCTCTTTTACTGTTTTTCACCTTGATACCTTTCGATATTTTTCAAAGCTAATTGAGCAATGCATCATGTTAATTGCCTTTGCGTTCAGCTCCACCTTCTTCTTATATTCATCGTTCCATTCGACTTCATCTTTGGGAATCACCACTCCTTCTGCACTTGCTTTTGTTGGAACTTGAGTACTGTTCATAACGATGTTCCAAATGTTGTAATCGATAGATTGCACAAATATACTCATTCTCTCCTTTTAGTAGGTGTAGTTCTTGCTATTGAAGAAGGAAGATCTGTTATTAGACTGACCTTTAGTGAGTGTACGTGTAAGCCACGATATTCGAACTCATGTTGTTGGTCTTTGAATCTTTGCTCCAAGCTGTGAAGCTTGATTTCTTAAGACCAAGTTCTAATACCAATTGAAAGTTCTCTATGGCCTAGAGAAGAAGGGAGTTGAATCTATGACCTCTTTTAAACTTGAGCTCTTTTACTTCAAACTTGATTTTTGTCAATGTTGCTATTGAGTCTACAATATTGATAATGCAGGAGATAATTTTGTTTTGTCTCTTAACGATTAGATAGGTACAGAGCAAACACGTTTTTTTTAGTGAACTGAGATGCTGTGACTTCTGTCGGATTGATTATGTAGGAGACAATTTTATTTTGTCTCTTACCAAATAAAATCAGAAATAGAATAGAGAAGAAAGATCACACAACAATATATCATAGTTCAACTATCATGTGCAATGTGGCCTACATCCAGTTTTCACCACAATGTATAGTAGAATTTTTACTATCTTTTACAAAGATTACAATTACTAATTTCTCTAGGATTCTACAAATTCCTATATGAGACAAACCAAAATTTCTACCAAAACTTGATTTGGCTAGGTTCATCACTTCCTAAAATTTTAACCACTAAGTGCTTACCCAATTTAGTAAGGGAATCTCCTCAAGATCATGAATACAAAATAGAAATACAAATAAAAGAGTTTAACATAATTTTTTGGCATTTTCTAAATTACTCTCTTTATCTTTTCTCTCAATGATTTTTATTGATACCTCACTTAATGTCCTTTTCATTGATATGAAATAAAGAAAGATGAATATTGAATAACATAAAATTTAATGTAAAACTATGAATGAGAAGAAGGGATAGATTGAAAGCTATGAAGACCCAAACTGTGTGCTCACTACTTGCTTCAGTTTCTGGCCGTTTACCCTTTTTAAAGAAGAGTAAAACTTCTAAAAATTTAAGCTTGGTTGAACACCTTTGATTTGTTCTTCTTTCCCAAAATCCATATCAGAGAAGCAGAGGAAAGAGAGGACAATAGTAGTGATTAAAGTTGGTATGCATCGTTACCTTGCTGCTTCTTTTTTTTTCTTTTTCTTTTGGTTTCAAGTGTTTAAGCCGTTCATCCATTCTTTGGTTCTAAATTTTGTTTTTGACATTTGATTTGTAGCAGTGATACACTACTTCCATTTTCTTCATCTTACTCGAACGGTGCATGCAGGAAGAAGACAACTTTAATAAACCACAATAAAGACACAAAAATAAAAATATTGTTCTGATTTTTTTTCGATTCAACCTTAATTTAATTTTTTTTTTGTCCTAACTTCTGATTTTTCTTCTTCTTCTCTCCTTGTTACTTGGATTTGATAATTACATTTTTCTTTTTTATTTGAACCCTAATCAGCTTCATTTTCTTTGCTTGGTTTTGGAACTTTTCAACCTTGATTCAGTGTTAATCACGCGAGTTATAGAGCTAAGGAAAAAAGGTGAGTTCGGTTGCTCGACTATAAGCCAGAGGAGAGAGTTGTTATACTTCTTAATTTGTGATCAACAACAACTTTCTTGGACTGTATAAATTGTTTGTTATTGGACCTTATTTGTTGTATTTTCATTTAATTATTGACCTGCACAAGATTATACATTGTCATACGCACGATCCAAAATTATAATCATCAAATTATTGTTTTTATTTTCAATGTCAACAATTGTTATAGCTATAGCCATTAATGGGCTTGCCATGAAGGAAAATAATGAAAAAAGAAAGAAAGACTGGGAAAGACTGTGTGTTTCGATTTTTGTTAACCTAATTATAGTTGAGCTGCAAATTAAACCACCTTAAAAGTGTAATTATTGGGTGGCTTGCGTCGCACTTGCTATACACTACTAGAAAAGAGGCAAACACAGACGTTCATTGAGTCCATCAATCTCAAAGCCACTAATAGTGGTTGTCGATTTATAGCAGAGCTCATATTATCCATGAATCACGTTTATGGGAAATGGTTATTGTCGCTTAAAATCTTGAACCATCTTTAGGAAAATAATTTTTAGAACTACTGGGGGTGAAGAAGAGTATTTCATTCACCATCCGCCCTCACAATAACACCATCACACAAACAATTAGGGAAGAAAATCTATCATACCTTCCCCAATTATTTTAAAAAAAAAAAAAGAAAAAAAAATAAAAAACACCTACTAAATAAATAAAATTTTAATTTATTTAAAAAAGAAAAAAAGAAACATGGAAAAGACGAAGGTTGCTTCTGCAGTTTCTCTCCTTCTAGTGGTGGGTGTTGCAGTGGGTGTTGTTGCCATTGTCCGCACCAACGACGAGAAAGTCACCGGCACAACCGGTAACGACGGCGGATTAATAAGTACACATAGCAAGGCCGTTAAGGCCATGTGCCAAAACTCCGACGACCGAAGACTATGCCTAGACACACTGAATCCTGTAAACCACACGGATCCAAAAGAGTACATATCAACGGTTGTAAAGAGATCGTTGGAAAGCGTCATCAAGGCCTTTAACATGAGCGATAGGCTCAGATTGGAGCACGATAACAGCACCCCGGGGGTCAAGATGGCCCTCGAAGATTGCAGAGACCTGCTCCAATTCGCCATTGGGGAGTTACAAGCAACAAAAACAGTCCTTCAGGGCAACACAATAAATCACGTACATGATCGCGTCGCCGACCTCAAGAATTGGTTAGGGGCTGTTTTCGCCTTCCAACAATCGTGCCTGGACGGGTTCCACACCCACCACGAGAAGCAGGTTCGGTCGCAGTTGCAAACCGGAAGCTTGGACCACGTTGGGAAGGTTACGGCGTTGGCTCTTGACGTTGTGTCTCGGATTGCACATGTGCTGTCAAATTTTGACTTACACCTTATCGTTAAGCCTTCTTCACGGCGTTTAATTGAGGTTGATCAAGATGGTTACCCGGCTTGGTTCGGCGTTACGGATCGGAAGCTCTTGGGTGACGTCAGCAAGGGAGGTAGCATTGCTCCCAATGCAGTTGTTGCTAAAGATGGGAGCGGGCAATTTAAGACTGTTTTGGATGCCATTAATGCGTACCCTAAAAACAATAAGGGGAGATATGTTATCTATGTTAAGGCTGGCATATATGATGAGTATATTACTGTGGATAAGAACAAGAAAAATATTTTGATGTATGGAGATGGCCACACCAAAACCATTATTACTGGTAATAAAAATTTTGTTGATGGCTGGAAGACAATGAGAACTGCTACCTTTGGTGAGTCGTCTTTATCAATTATTTTAATCATTGCAAGTATTAAAATAAAATTATACACATACACATGTATATTAAATATGTTAACAATCTCATATTTCACTAAAAAAATGACAAAAAAATTTTAATGAATAATATTATATATCCAAATCTTTCATAAATAAAGTCCAATTAACTTAAACAATAAAATTTGGAATAATACTAATCATGACTAATTTTGTTATATTAGATTAATTTAGTTGGAATTGATTAATAAAAAGACTTAAATGTATAATATTATTTTTTTTAATATACGATTAGAATATGATGATATTTTTAAATATATTTTCTTTTTTTGCTTTTTTTTTAATATGAAGGTCTGTTTAGCAAAAAAATAAAATTAGAAAACTGATTTTAATTTTTATTTTTTGAAAACAATAATTGAAAGTTTTATTTTAATTTTAAATTGTTAAATTTATTAAAATAAAAAAATTAGAGAATTCAATTTTAATATTTTAAAAAAAATTAATTATATCAAAATTAAAATTGGAGAATTCAATTTAAATTTTAAAAATATTTTAATTTTTTGAAAAACAGGAATTGAAAATTTCAATTTCAATGTTATAAAATGTTTGAATGTTTCGTAAACAAAATGGATGATTCTATTTGTGAAATTACCATATGGATGTGATACACCTCTTTAGATAATGTGTGCATTTTACTTCCTTGTTGGCCATAAGAAAATTACTTTGCAAAAAATATATAGGAATCAATTATAAATTTTAAATTTTTTTAAAAAAGATTAAGTTTGTTGGTTGAAACTTGAAATATATTTGTTGTTTGTTGTTTTTATTTTTTGTTACGCTTTTGTGTTGTTCTTGAGTATGTGTATCCTCTTTGAAAGGGCAAAAACTTATCGAAAAGAAAATGTACACATAAAAATGCATCTAACTTTAACATTTTTAACGGAAACTTACGTGTAGCTGTGTTCGTGTGAAACTATTAATCGAAAATTATTAGATAATTTAACATGCAATGTTTGATTAAATTGTTATTTACATTTCCAAAGTAGATCTTCATATGTAGCGTAAGTATTTCCTTATCAATTGTTATTTACATTTACCTATACTTTTCCTTCAGAACATAACAAAATGCGTGCATATCTAATTGTTTTATTTTATGGAAGTGCAGCGACAGTTGCTGAAGATTTCATTGCCAAGTCAATTGCATTCGAGAACACAGCCGGTGCAAGCAAACATCAAGCAGTGGCACTTCGCGTGCAAGGCGACCGCTCAGCTTTCTTCGACTGCGCCATTCGTGGCTTCCAGGACACACTATATGCCCACGCCCACCGCCAGTTTTATCGCAACTGCGAAATCTCCGGTACCGTTGACTTCATCTTCGGTTACTCCTCAACCATAGTCCAAAGCTCCAAGATCATCGTCCGAAAACCCGACCCAAACCAACAAAACATAGTGGTTGCAGATGGAACACCTCAGAAGAACATGCCCACAGGGGTAGTGCTACAAAACTGCGACATTTCACCAGAGGCTGAACTGGTTCCTATGAAACTAACGGTGAAGTCATATCTGGCGAGGCCATGGAAGGAGTATTCAAGGGCAATCTTCTTGGAGAACACAATTGGTGACTTGATTCAACCGGATGGGTATCTTCAGTGGTCAGGGAACATGTACCTAAACACTTGCTTCTTTGCTGAGTATGGAAACACCGGACCTGGGGCTAACGTTAATGCCAGAGTGAAGTGGGGTCGTGGGGTTCTTAATAAGAACGATGCTGCTCAGTACACTGCTGAACACTGGATTCAAGCTAGTACATGGTTGCCAGCTACTAGTATACCCTTTGATCCTGCCTTCACTAGAGGATGATGATATTATTATTACCAAGGCATGCGTGCAAGCTTGTATATATATGCATTCATCTCTGGTTTTTGACCGTTTAGCGAGAAAGAGGAAAAGAAACAGATTCTAGCTTATTAGTAGGTGTTGAATCATAATTAGAAGTAAAAGTATAAGTCAGCTCATATTGCAGTTGGCTGAAGTTGATAAATCCTAATTGGTTATCTAGTAAAGTTGTTAGAAAATATATTCAAATCAAATGCTCTAAATAAGCTACAAAAAATAGTTACACAAAAATTTTGGTTAAAAACAACAGCTTTGAAAGTAATAGAAAATTAGTCCAAAAAAGATTAAATTTATTTAATTTTGTATTTCTTAAGTAACGTATGATTTTTTTTTTTTTTTTTTGTGACTGAACATAACACAAAGAAGTATAATTTATTTTATTTAGTATTCTTTAATTATTACAGAAATAATTAAATACTATTAAATATAATAAATATATAGTTATAAATATATTACACACATAAAATTATTAATTTTAACCATTTTTGGTTTTACAAACAAGTATGAGTACAACTACCATCGACACATGATTGAATAAAAAATTGTCATGTGAATCAATGTCAGCAATTTTTTATTTATAATACCAAAATAGCCTTTAAATTAATTACGAAAACGCTTAAATATTTATTAATTATTTTTGAAAATTGGCTAAATTTTTTAATAATCTAAAAAATAATAATTTAAGATTAATATCCAAAAGATAAAAATACTTTTTTAGAAATATAAGAAGAAAATCGCAAAAAAATGATTGAGTAAAAGTATAGAAATTCTATGACGATAAACCGGAATTCTTTTTAACATAAATATAATGTTTTGAAAAAATAACAAAAGAAAAAAGACACATAAATATATTGATGATGATAAATACTGAAATTTTATGTTGAAAAATATCGAAATTCTATGTTATTTAAGTTACATTTCTGTGTTATTTAACTAGAATTTTCAAGTTTTACGACTAAAATTTATGTGTTTTTTGACTAATTTTGTTTTTTTTTTTTTTTTGTATTACTCAATTAAAAAATTTACACAATTTAAAATAAATTTTTGTTATTCAATTTATATTTTTTTATTATTTAACTAAAATTTCTATATTTTTTAATTAAAATTTATATTATTCTTCTATATCATTCTATTAAAAATTAAGTGTACACAATTCAAAATAAGTTATGTTTTTTAACTAAAATTTGTATTTCTTTTCTTCTGTGCTTTGCCTTTGTTTTGTTTCTATACAATTAAACTTAAAACTGATTTCTTAAAAAAGAATCTCTATTTTTAAGAGAAATATAGGAAAAGGCAGAGATTATTTTGTAAAGAATTGCGATAAATTTTATTTTAGTATTTGTGTCGAAAAATGCTCAATAATATTAAACATTGATAAATAATGTAAAAAATTATGATAAAAATATATAAAATAAATAAAAGCTTTAAATAGATAAAAAAATAAAATTAGGATTAGAAGAGAGCAAAATATTTAAAAAAAAAGAAAGAAATGCTCAAAGAAAATTAAGATAAAATAAGTTAACAAAAAAAAAAAAAGGACAAAAAAAATAAAAGAAAAAAAAACAAAGAAAATAAATTAAAAGTGAACTCCAAATATTTATATGCACTTGAATTTCATTAGCTTTCCTTACTTCAATGTGACCAAAATTTTGTGTGATGGTGAAATGTTTAAATTAATGTCATTAAACTTTTTTGAACTTTTCTTATTTATAAACCATAAGGAATAAATTGCAGAATGTTCCTCTCTTGAATCCAACTTTTTTTTTCTCATACTTTCACAACTTGTGATTTTACTTTGATTATGAAAGACTTTACTTTTTAAGGTGTACACCCCACGTTTTTACTTTTATTTTTAGTCTTTAAATCTCACAACTTGCGATTTTATTTTTATTTTAGTCTTTAAATTTTACATTCTGTATAGTATTTTTGCATAAAACCACGTGTAATTTTAAATTTTCCATACAAGTCTGACTCGACTCACCCCATACTTAAAGGCCTAATTTTTTTTTATACTCGAATCTCTACTCCGTCAAAAACATTGACAGAACTTAATTGATCGACTTTGTCTGAAACCCTTTTGACTCAACTCACCTGAGTCAGTAGACACCATAATCAAATTTTATTATAGATCGAAATTCGTACCAATAATTACATTGGTGATCCTTCGGTTGTTTGGGGTTGTTTTAGGGGCTCAGTGTAGACTTTAGTACGTAGTTGATGATTGTGATTATTATTTATTTTGTACTAATGTTATGCATGATCCATGGCTTTCATGTATCATTATTATTAAAAAAGTTTGGTAAATTATTCGTGGAAGTGGTACTTTTAGATTCATTATAAGAAGTTGAGCAACCTTTATGAAAAAATTAAACTAAATCAGTGTATAGAATCTAATAATAATAAAAAATTCTTCCACTTAGCATGCCCATATTCGACCTTCCCAAATGTAAAACAATAAAGTTAAGCTATGAAGTAATTTTACCGATTATTTCCCTACTAAGTCAGATATGCACATTTTTTTAACCTTATTTTCTTTTCTTTTTTTTTTTTGGGTTGGATTTCTTTTTTCATTTTTTCTTTTTTATATTTAAAAAAATTAGAGTATATGAATTTTGATTCACAGTATAATAAATTTGATATATAACGTACAAACTTTAAAAGACCACGTGCTTATAACATTAATATTTAACTAATAAAATACTCACAACACGATTTTGTTAAATAACACAAAAAAAATTTGGTGTATAGTAAAAAAATTTTGGTGCGTAATACAAAACTTTTTAAAAAATTATATATTCAAAATATTGACACCCAATTAATAAAATTTTAATGCATAGCACAAAAATTCTTGATGCAAAGCATAGAAATTTTTGAAGAACTACAATTAACTTACTCAACTAACAAAATATATTCGCAACAAAGATTTATGTATTATGTACAAAAAATTTTTATGTTATGAATAAAAATTTTCGGTGCTATGTATAAAAATTTTTATAATATGTTAATAAATTTTTGTACTTTCTAATAAAAATATAGAAAAGAAAAAACAGTGACGCATGCACATTCTTTTTTTAGTTGAGCTTGTGTTAATCTAGTTGAATTAAGTTAAAAAAATGGTTTGTAATTTATGTATTATATACACAAATTTTTATGTTATAAGTAAAAATTTCAGTGTTATTTACAAAAATTTTTGTAATATGTCAATAAATTTATGTGTTCTCTAATAAAAATATAGAAAAGGAAAAACAGTGCTCGTGCACATTTTTTTTTCTTGAACATATGTTAACTTAGTTGAATTTAGTTGAAATGTAAATGTATTCGTAAAGGGGATGCAAAGAACAAAATATTGGAGCTAAACGCATTTTAGTGTTAAGAAAATAGAGGTGAAGGTAATTTATTTCTACATTTTAATTAGTTACTTCTTTGAATTTATATAGTATTTTCTATATATATGCATTCAATCAAAAAAATAGCAACTCGTGCCTCTTAGAAAGTAAACAACGCGAACTACACGTAGAATAATTCAATCAAACCGCTAATAGCTTCGACAGAATCGGTCAATAATGTCTATTTTTGTTTATTTACACATAAAAATATCATAAACGCTAGTATAAATACCCACCTTTATGCAAGGTTTTCATCGTCACCATCAAGAAACAATAATAACAGATTGGGAAGGATTCAATCTCCTTCCCAATCTACCTCTATCTTGATTTGTATTGGCGTTGTTGGATAGAAATAAATTAAGAATAAAAAATGGCAAACGGCAAAGTCGTTGTTTCTGCAGTTTCTATCATCCTTGTAGTTGGTGTTGTCATTGGCACCGTTGCAGTTGTTAGCAACAACAACAGCAGCCATGACCAATTGAAATCCCACAACAAGGCAGTCGAGAAGTTGTGCCAAAACGCAGATGACAAGAAACTTTGCTATGATGTCATTGGCAACGTCAATACCACTGACCCAAAGGATTACGTCTCAGAAGTGGTGAAGAGAACATTGGATACCGTCATCAAGGCATTCAACATGACCGATAGCCTCTCTGTGGAGCATGGCGAGAGTAATCCTGGCATGAAGATGGCCCTTGATGATTGCAAGGACTTATTGCAATCAGCAACCCACGAACTCGAGGCCTCTATCAACCTTATCACTGACAACAATTTTGCAAATGTTTACCAGAGTTCCGCTGAACTCAAGAATTGGTTGGGTGCCGTTATTGCCTACCAGCAATCCTGCATGGACGGCTTTGACACCGACGGTGAAAAGAAAGTCAAAACCGAGTTGCAATCTGACAGCTTGGATAGCGTTGGCCAGCTCACTGCGCTTGCTCTTGATGTTGTTTCCGGATTGTCCCACTTCCTTAACGGTCTTGGTTTGAACTTGAACCTCAAACCTGCTTCTAGAAAGCTCCTTGAGGTGGATCATGAGGGATTCCCCACTTGGTTATCTGCCGCAGATCGTAAACTCTTGCAAGACGTCAATAATGTCAGACCTAATGTTGTTGTTGCCAAGGATGGTAGTGGCCAATTTAAGACCGTTTTGGAGGCTATTAACTCTTACCCTAAGAACTACACAGGTAGATACATTATCTACGTTAAGGCTGGCGTTTATGACGAATACATTACCGTTGACAAGAAGTGCAAGAACTTGTTTATCTATGGCGATGGAAATACAAAAACCATCATCACTGGTCGCAAGAACTTCCATGAGGGTACTAAGACCATGAGAACATCCACATTCTGTAAGTCCAAGTTTCATTTCTCACGTATTCTAAAAATTTTTCTATTGAAAACTTTTATTATAAAATGACATGGTTATTTACTAATATTGATATAACATCATATAATTTCTACATCACCAACGAGTTAAATTGTATGTGCAGCCACCAATGCTGATGATTTCATTGCCAAGTCAATTGCATTTGAGAATACCGCTGGAGCTGAAGGTCACCAAGCAGTGGCACTTCGCGTGCAGGGAGATCGCTCAGCCTTCTTTGATTGCGCAATGCGTGGTTACCAAGATACACTTTACGCCCACGCCCATCGTCAGTTCTACCGCAACTGCGAAATCTCTGGTACCATTGACTTCATCTTCGGCTATGGCACCACCTTGATCCAAAACTCTAGGATCATTGTGAGGAAGCCCATGTCAAACCAGCAGAACATCGTGGTCGCAGACGGAACTGACCAGAAGAACATGCCTACTGGTATTGTCCTCCAAAATTGTGAGATCATGGCTGATGCCGCCCTCTACCCAGACAGGTTGACAGTGAGGACATTCTTGGCAAGGCCATGGAAGGCATTCTCAAGGGCAGTGTTCATTGAGAATACCATTGGTGATTTGATCCAGCCACAAGGTTATATCCCATGGAACCCACCAACTGAGGCTAACACTGACAATTGTTACTTTGTTGAGTATGGAAACAGTGGAGCTGGTGCCAATGCCTCAGCCAGGGCCCCATTTGCAAAAGGCATTATTAGTAAGGATGAAGCTTCTCAATTTCTTGCTGAGCGATGGATCCAAGCTAGCACTTGGGTCCCTGCCACTGGCATTACATACGATGCTGGCTTCACCAAGGCTTAACTTAGTTTTAAAGAATCGGGAGGTATCGTGGAGGGTTATATGATTTTGTATTCTTTCGTTAATTCTTCCCACTTTTTATTGGAGAATTAGATCGGCAAAGATTTTGAGTTTATGTGTAGACAATCGATCCTAGAGAAAAGTTTGATGTGGTGACCAACAATGAATTTAATTGATTGATTTTATTGTGTTATTATTTGTCTCTTTTTGATTGATGTTAGCAATACTAATACATCAAACTTTAATGGCGGCAAAGCAATTTATTAACACATCAATATATAAATTTTGCTGGCAGTCTAAATTAAAACATAACGTCATGCAATTATATTTATTTTTTATAAATAATTATATAATCATTTAAAAGATTGTTATTTTTATTTATGTGACTTAAATTAAATTAAAATATATATATATATATATATATATATATATATATATATATATATATATATATATATATAATTATGGCTTCCGATCACAAGAAATTTAAGTGTTTATAAATTATAATCTTTTACACATAAATTTTCCAAGAGAAGTAAATTAATTGTATGTGGTGAATATATAAATGAAAAAAAATACATATTTAATTATCATGAACAATATAAACGTTGTCAATTCTAACTATGAAAAATGTAAACTAATTCAATACATATTAAAGAAAAGATTAGCTAAACAAAATTATCCAAAATGAGTATTTTGTTAGGTAGTTTTGTTGAATATTTTATAAAACTTTGTAAAATTAGTATAATTTTTTATGGATATTAAGTTAATTTACATCTTTTATTATTAAAATTGTCGACATTTAAAATTTTTATAGTTAGAAACGATAGTTTACTCAATGAATAAAATAAATAAACTTTAAAATTTACTTGACAAAACAAGAAAAATAAATAAGTATTTTATTGATAAAGAAATAAATTTAAGATTTCTGTAATGCTTTAAAGATGCAAAATGTTTTTATTTTATATCATCACTATCTGTTGCTTTTGTATAGAATAAGTGAAAAATTCATCTGTACTTATAATTTTATATTAGACATAATTAATTCACAGTACTTTTTCCTTTTGGATTGTATTAGCGGCTGTACTTATTATTCATCTCATATATGAATAAGTTCCTAAATTTTAAAAATTTATAAATATGTTTGTAATCAGGTCGTTCCACTAATTAACTCGATGATAAAGAAATTATTTGTGATGACATCGCGCTCAGCCACTCTAATACATATATAAATAAAGGATCCCGCTAGGGAGACAATGGACTATTTGTACAATGTGTACAATGGGCTATTGAGTTACAAAATGAACATCAGCTTCAGCTGATGAGAAAAGGTAACATTAATGATTATATCTCTAATACTCTCTAAACTTCTATTGTACACATTATATAAATATTCCATTGGCTCCTCATACTTTCCCATAAATATATTACAAATGAGAGTAGAGCAAGAACCGAAACAATGCAATCAAGTTTGTGACTGAAGAAAAAGAAATCTATTAATATATAATAGGAGAGTAGTAGAAGGTTAGTTGCTTGATAAGTGGTAGTTTGTATAATTGATAAGTGGAGGTTCCTGTAATAGACATGTGGCACATCATTAAAAATCTATAAAATATAAAATAATACAAATTCAAAAAGTTCTATGAAGAAAGTATTGGGCGGAAATTTTAATTGAATTCAAATTCAAAACCTTTATTGATTTTCTCTTATATTCTCATATGTGTTTGTATGTTCACGTTTCATGCCGAAATTTAAAAAACTGAGAAAGCAAAAATTTAGAAAACGAGAAGGAAAGATGAGAGAGATGCAATTCTTGGCAGGGATGGCGCCTGTAAGGGAAGACTTCTTTGGCGACGTCATAGAGAAGAGAGGGTTAAGGGAGAGAGAGAGAAAGACAACGAAGCAAAATGATGACAGAGGCCATGCCGCTGTTGGATCCACATAACAGCTTCCATCGCAAAATAGCGTTGTAGCCGCTCCTTTGCCGCCGCCGGCAGTGGGTCCTGCGAATGCGCGTTGACCACTCGCTGATCGCTCGGTTACGTTAATTATAGCCATCCTCAGGATGGTTAGTTCTCTCGCTCGCACACAATTTGTTTTGTTGGAAACGCTAATTGGAATTGAATATGGCTTTTAGTGTTTGTGTGTTTGTGTTTGTGTATCTGATTTTCATTTTCTGTATTATTTTTAGATACACTAGGGCTGCACAATTTACAGTGAAGTATGGAGAGCTAAGTACATATAGTCTCTCATCATCTATGTTTTTGATCCTCCCTACTTTTCCCAAATGCATGGATGCAGATACCAAAGGGGTATACTAAAAGAGCGGAAGATAATTATTAGTGGAAAGATTCAGTTCTAACAGGTAACATTTAGTTCCTATTACAGGACCAAAGAAATATCTTATCAAAAGACCCTTATATTGATACATTTCTCTTGAATGACACTAGAAAAATGCAGTTTATGTGATCTGTGCTAATTCCAAATCAATTAAGAACTGAGACTCTTCTGCTGTAATTTGTTTGCAGCTTACAGCTAGGTGAAGGGTTATTTTATGTGAAGCAGATGCTTAGCACAGGATGCCCTCTCAAAGTTCGTTCTTAATGTTTATTTTGTTATGTTTAACGTCTATTGTCTTTTCACTTGATAATATTATTGGTTAAATTTTGTTACTTTCTAGCATAAAGTATGAGAATCCTTTTTTGATTGCAGTTGGGAGAGCATCTGGCAAAAAAAGAAAACATAGTGGCATAGGCTTCGGAGCAGTTTCCGTTAAGAAGACAAGAAGTTGGACGCGGCAAGTTGACCATACGAGTGAAGAGAACATAGAGATCTGAGATGCTGTGATCCACCATGTTGCAGAGGTAATTTACTTTTTAAAAGTTAAAATAGTCACACAAACACCTCTCTTGGTCCAACATCATTATGGATCCGAATTGGAAGAAGAAAGAAGGAATTGGAGCATGCACTCTTCAGTTACCTACTCCCTTGGTTAATGGAATTCAAATTTTAATACAATTGGTTACACTCCTTGGTAACCGAAACTCACAATTTAATTTAATTTAATGTGCATTAAAATTTTTGTCTCTTCTATCTCCTCTCTCTCTCTTTGTTTTCGGTCATATCATTTGTCAGAGAAGAAGATAGAAGCAAGAAGAAGTTATCAGAAGCCCATGAAGAAAAAGGCTATCAAATAGAAAGGCTACTGAAGATCTCTCTTCAGATGTGAAGATATGAAGAAAATAAAAGCAAGATTTTTGTCATTGAAGGCATGATTTGAAGAAGAGCTTCAAGATCCTCCATACCAAGAAAAGAAAGGATCCGCCTCTGTCAGAGAAGAAGATCTCAGTTGCAAAAGTTCACTTCCATTTTTGTTCATCAAAGAAAGAAGGTAGCCGCCGAGCTACACGTAGGAAGAAGCAAAAATGGAAAGCAAGGAGCTGTCCTGGGTCAGAAGATCATCAAGGATCCGAATCCTTTCTTGGAGCCAAAGACAAGATCAAGGGTTCAGTTGGAAGGAGCTTGATGAAAAGGGTTGAGAGAGGTACATGCATGTTGGTTTTTAGTTTTTCCCTCTCTCTTCTCTTTGTCGGAACCACGACTGTTTGTTGGAGAATATGTTGCTGGGTTGGTTGAACCAGTTTCAACCTTGGAAGCTTCCCCTTCTATATTAAGGGTGAACGGCCAAAGGTTGAGATCAAGGAGAGTAAGAGAAAAAGCACAGAGTTCTCATAGCTACCCAAGCTTCCTGAGTTCTTCTCCTTCAAAGATGTTCATTTTGTTTTCTTTTTCTTAGTATTGTCTATCTGAGTCTCATGGTAAAAGGCAAACATGGTGATGTTTGCAAGAAAAAGCCAGTGAGAGGAAAAAGGCAGTGATCAATATTAGAGAACAAGCCATAGATGTCTTAGAGTTTCTTTGTACATCTATATGTTGTGTGTCTTGATCCTGTGGGGATTCCTTGCAAGTTGGGTTAGCACTTTACGGTTAAAAGCTAGGTTTTGAGTCCTAGTAAAATTCAGATTGGGTGAAGAATCTGGATTTGTCCCAGATAGGAATGGGTAGTTCCTAGAGAGAAATTGGTGTTTGTAATGTTGTGAAAACATAGTGAAATTCCATCATTGTTGTGATGGAGACTGGATGTAGGCCACATTGCACCTAGTGGCTGAACCAGGATATATCTGGTGTTAATTCTTCTTCTCTAATCCTTTCTCTGTTTCTGTTAATTAGGAGACGAAAAACAAAAGTGTCTCTCAACTCGGTACGAGACAAAACAAAAGTGTCTCTCAACTCGACACGAGATAAAAGCAGAAAAATCTCCTAAAGTTCTTTGAAAAATCAGAAATTAATATTCGGCAAAAAAGGGGCTAAGATTCAACCCCTTCTCTTAGCCACTGATTACCATCAATTGGTATCAGAGCTTGGTCTCAAAGAGATCAAACTTTACAGCTTGGAGAAAAGATCCTAATGGCAGTCAACAGTGGTTCAAATATGGGGGCCTATACTCTGACAGAAGGGCAGTCTAGTAACAGAACACCATTCTTCAATGGGAAGAACTACAGTTACTGGAAAGAAAGAATGAAGATCTTTGTTCAGTCTGTAGATTACAGGCTTTGGAAGATAATCCTGGAAGGTCCACAATTTTCAACCACCACAGGAGCTGATGGAGTGATTATTCCCAAGGCTGAGGCCGATTGGAATGAAGATGACAGAAAAAAAATAGAGCTCAACACCAAAGCTGTCAACTTGCTCAACTGTGCTGTCAGCTTCGAGTAATATCGACGGGTATCAAAATGCACAACAACAAAAGAAATCTGGGACAAGCTTCAAGTCACTCATAAAGGCACAACCCAAGTCAAAAGATCCAGAATAGACATGCTAAACAGAGACTACGAAATGTTCTCAATGAAGGAAGGAGAAACAATTGATGAAATGTTTGAAAGATTCAACATTATCATCATTGGCTTGGATGATATGGGAATCAGATATTCAGAATCTGTACTTTTGAGGAGAATATTGAGATGCTCAGTAAAGAGTGGAAAACCAAGGCTATAATAATAGCTGAGAGTAGTGGTATTGATAAAATGACCTATGATGATTTGAGAGGAAACTTGCTTGCTTTTGAAAATACTTATTTAAAGAGAGATACAAAAAAGAAAGGAGTTGCTCTCAAATCAGTCACTGAATCTCTGGATGATGAATCTAGTGATAATTTATCTGACGATGACTTTGTTTTGTTTGCTAAGAAATTTAGGAAAATGATGAAGCTGAAGGAATGGAACAAATGAGGCAGTTCAAGGAAACCAAAGAGGGACCTAAGCAAGGTGATCTGCTACAACTGTAAGAAAAATGGACACTTCAAGTTTGATTGTCCTAAACTGAAGAAGGAGGACAAACCGAAAAGAGAAAAGAGGAAAGGACTCATGACATCATGGGAAGACTTGGAGAATGATTCGGATGAAAAAGAGGAAACAGAAACCAAGTCCCAAACTTGTCTCATGGCCGACATAGTCAATGAGGTAATATTTCCTGAACCCTCAATTGAAGACCTTCATCTTATGATAGATCATCTCAATGAAAAAATAAGATGCTTCTTAAATGAAAACTATGATCTTGAATTTCAAGTTACCATTCTAAAAGCAGAAAATAGTTTTCTCAAAGATAAATTAAGGAAAGCCGAAACTGTTGTTGATCTTGTGGAAGAAAACAAGCGGTTAAAAGTTGAACTTAAGAGATGTGAATATTATCATTCTGTGATTGAAAATCTAAATTATTTTGAGAAAAATGAGTGGCTGCATAAAGAGATAAAAAACTTAAAGAGGACTTAGCCAGCTTTGCTCAAAGTTTTGAAAATTTAAATCAACTCTTGGCTAGTCAAAAACTTCTTTATGATAAAGCTGGTTTGGGTTTTCACAAATCTGAAAAATTTATTAAAAAATGTTCTTTTACCAACATGGCATCATCTTCGGATGACATAAGGTTTCAAAACCCAACAAGCTTTAAAAAACAGCAACACAAAAAATTTTGTAGATTATGCAATTGGAATGGACATTTTCCCATTCAATGTTTCATAAGTGAAAGGATGGTTGGTGATAAAGTTTACAAGATTGTTTGTAACTATAATGGTTCGGGGCAAAGAAGATGGTTTGACATCAAAGGATCCAAAAAGATTTGGATACCTAAGGTCACTTAAGCTTTTTTGTAGGTTTACCTACCATCCAAGAGAAAAGACAACATGTGGTATATGAATAGTGGGTGCTCTAGGCATATGACCGAGAAGTCAACATTCTTCATCAAGCTTGATGAGTATGATGGAGGTTTTGTTACTTTCGGTGACAATGGAAAAGGAAAAATAGTGGCCATAGGTAAAGTGGATAAGAACTTCTCTTCTTTCATTAATGATGTTTTGCTTGTTGACGGATTAAAGCACAATCTACTAAGTATTAGCCAATTGTGTGATCTTGGATATTTGGTTATTTTTAGAAAATTAGATTGCTTGGTTATTTATGAAAAATCCAGTGATATTTTGTTTGAAGCAAAAAGATGCAATAATGTGTATGTATTAACTCTAGAGGATTTAAAGAATCAAAAAGTAACTTTTTTTACCTCTCTTGAATCTGAAAAATGGCTTTGGCATAAGAAATTGGGACATGCAAGCATGTACCAAATTTTTAAACTTGTTAAAAAGAATTTAGTTAGAGGAATTCCAAATATTAAATTTGATAAAGATATTACTTGTGATGCTTGTTAACTAGGCAAACAAGTAAGATCATCTTTTAAACCCAAAGATGGAATTTCCACTAAAAGGCCATTGAAAATGTTACATATTGACCTTTTTGGTCCTACTAGAACACAAAGTTTGGGAAAAAAATATTATGGTTTGGTAGTGGTGGATGATTACTCTAGATTTGGTTGGGTTCTTTTCTTAGCTCATAAAAATGACGCGTTCTATGCTTTTTCCTCTCTTTGCAAGAAGATCCAAAATGAAAAAGATTTAAAAATTGCCCCCTTGAGAAGTGATCATGGAAAGGAGTTTGAAAACCAAGATTTTGAAAATTTTTGTGATGAATTTGGAATAGCTCATAATTTTTCATGCCCAAGAACACCTCAACAAAATGGGGTTGTTGAAAGAAGGAATAAAAGCCTTCAAGAAATAACTAGGGCAATGCTTTGTGAAAATGATGTTCCAAAGTTTTTGTGGGCTGAAGCTATAAATACAGCTTGTTATATTCTAAATAGAACCATCATTAGAAAAGGTTTAAAGAAAACTCCATATGAGCTTTAGAAAGGAACCCCACCTAATCTTAAGTATTTTCATATTTTTGGATGCAAATATTTTGTACTTAACACTAAAGAAAATCTTGGAAACTTTGATCCAAAATCTTATGAAGGAATGTTTGTTGGATACTACACCACTAGAAAAGCATTTAGGGTTTACCTCAAAGAACATAGAACAATTGAGGAATCCATATATGTGTCTTTTTGTGATTCTAACTCTATTCCAAGAGCTGTGTTAAATGATGATGCAGGTAGTGAAACTGATGTGAACTATCAAGCCAATAAAAAAAATCTCAAATCTGTCCCAATTGTTGAATCTGTCTGTCCAGAAACTTCTCTTCAGAATGGAGGAGATATTTCTGTTTTGTCTCCTAAATAAGCCAGAGAATCCAGAACAAAGCTGCCAACTGAAACTAGTCAAAGCAAAACCATTCTTCAAAGGCCACGTGAATGGAAATTTTTGAAGGGTTATCCTCATGAATTCATCATTGGTGATCCTTCACAAGGTATAACCACTAGATCCTCAAGCAAGAAGCAAATGGAACCAAGCAATGTTGCCTTCTTGTCCCAATTGGAACCTCTTAATGTGAAGCAAGCTCTTGAAGACCCCTCATGGGTTAAAGCCATGGAAGAAGAGCTATCACAATTTGATAAGAATGAGGTTTGGATCCTTGTACCGAATCCCAAAGGTAAAAAAGTAACCGGTACAAAATGAATTTTCAAAAATAAATTGGGTGAGGATGGTAGTATTGTTTGTAACAAGGCTAGATTAGTGGCCCAAGGTTACGATCAAGAGGAAGGCATTGACTTTGATGAGTCATTTGCTCCAGTAACAAGAATGGAAGCAATTAGGTTGCTTCTTGCCTTTGCTGCCCACAAGGGCTTTAAAATGTTTCAAATGGATGTCAAATATACTTTTCATAATGGTTTTATAGATAGGGAAGTATTTGTGGCTCAACCCCCCGGTTTTGAAAGCAAAGAGTTTCCAAATCATATTTTTAAACTATCAAAGGCCATCTATGGCCGTAGGCAAGCACCAAGAGCTTGGTATGAAAGGGTTAGTGCCTTCTTGTTGGAAAATGATTTTCAAAGGGGTACCACCGATACTACTTTGTTTATAAAAGAACCTAATGATGATTTCTTACTTGTTCAAGTTTATGTGGATGACATTGTGTTTGGATCGGTCAATGAATCCTTGTGTGAAGAGTTTGGAAAACTAATGACTAGTGAGTTTGAAATGAGTTTGATGGGAGAATTAACTTTCTTTCTTGGTCTTCAAATCAAACAAACTCCTAGTGGTATCTTTATTCACCAAGGAAAATATGCCAAAGAGTTAATCAAGAAATTTGGTTTAGAAAATTCCAAACCAATGGGAACCCCAATGCATCCAAACACTAAACTTGACAAAGACGAAAAAGGCAAATATGCGGATGAAACAAAGTATAGAGGAATGATAGGATCACTCATGTATCTTACATCCTCTAGGCCGGATATTGTTCAAAATATGGGTGTGTGCTCTAGATTTCAATCTCACCCAAAAGAATCTCATCTTTCAGCTGTTAAAAGAATCATTAGATACATTAAGATCACATGTGATCTTGGCTTATAGCATCCTAAATCTAATGAGTTTTGTGCAGTAGAGTTTTGTGATGTAGATTATGCGAGAGACCGAGTGGATAGAAGAAGCACTTTCGGAATGTGTTGCTTCTTTAGAAGTTTCCTCAACATATGGTCAAGCAAGAAGCAAGCCACTGTTGCTTTATCCATGGCTGAAGCCGAATACATGTCCGCGGCTGCTTGTTGCTCTCAACTTTTGTGGCTTAAAACTCAATTGGAATATTACAAATTGAAAATCAATAGTATACCTTTGTTTTGTGATAATATGAGTGCAATAAATATTTCAAAAAATTCTATACTGCACTCTAGAACTAAGCACATTGAAGTGAGATATCACTTTATTAGGGAACATGTGCAAAATGGTACTATTGATATCCAATTTGTAAAATCTAAAGAGCAACTTGCTGACATTTTCACTAAACCACTGTGTGAAGATAGATTTTGTTCATTGAGAAACAATGATGGATTTAAGTTCTGTTGAATAATTGCATTGTTTCATGGCTCTGTTTGTTTTTGTCTCGTAGGCAGTAAGGAGACAAATCTGGGCAAGTGATGAACAAATCATTCAAATAGGGGGAGACTGAAACCTGGTACCTTGGACTCAATCCCGTTTCAACCACCTTTGGGCCCACTCCATAATTCTGGCTCATTATATTTTTTATGGGTATCATAACTTTTAATAAATTATTTTTAGATAATTTATTTTGAGAAGGTTTTCACATCATATCTTTCAAAAGGGAAGTTTTGTCAAATCAAATCTTTTTCCTATAGCTTCTCTCACTTCTCAAGGAAAGGTCTTTTCGGTTATTCTTTTTTATTTTTAATTTCTTTATTGATAACCATTTTCATTAATGATGATTGCTTTAAATGAGATATCTTCCACTAAGCATTTATGATGGTGTAACCTCTCTCCACGTTCCACTCTCTTCGGCACTCTCTCCATCTTTTCTTTCTCCATTTTACTTCCTTTAACATGAGAAAGAAACTTCCTACCCGTAGAAGCACCCATACCCCCATTCCTAAAAATCCTCCATTGTCTAAAGGACCTCAATCCCACACCCACATACACATTCACTCTCACTCATCCTCTTCACCCTCTTCTCATTCCACTGGTTCTATGAGGAGAAAAGTCATTCATCCAAGGGCTTCAACACGTAAGGAAGCGGGATCATCACAAAAGAAGGATGCAAAAGAAAAAGGGCCTTTGCTTGAAGAGGAAGAAGACTCCCCTCCTCGTCCCTCTCCACCACGACGCTCTACCCCTCATCCCTCAAGTCATTCTCAACGTTCCAAATGGCTTGTTCTTCATGACACCCGAGAACCATCTAACCTTAACTCTTTGGATTTCAAGAATAAATATGGTAAAAGAAACTCTCACTTTGACCCTTACCACTTTATATCCTATGCGGCTTATGAGTTTCATTCCCAAGTATTGATAAACCGTCACTTATGTGCATCCTTTGTTGTTAATCTTGAAAATCTTGTTGAAAAAGGGATTGATTTTACAACATATTTTCATGATTTAAAATGGACTCCAATTTTTAAAATCCGAAAACCTATTTATCCAAACTTGGTGCGTGAATTTTATGCAAACATGATTTTTCATGATGGTGAACTGCATTCTTATGTCAAAAGAGTTCATCTTTCTCTTAATCATGAAACCATAAGTGCTACTATGGGATATCAAGATGAGGGGGCAGGGCCTATATGTCTGGAAAATGGGATAACCGTATTGGTGTTTCCCTTCAAGACGCCTTGGCTCTGGTATGTGAAAATTTTTCTTCTCTGGATGGTACCATTCTAACTCATAAGGCTCTTGGTCCTGTTCGAGACCTGCTGCATCGGATCATTACTCATGTCATTATGCCACAAAGTGGCTCTTACCAAAGGGTAACAGTCTATGACACACTTGTGTTATATGGCATTCTGTCTTTTGCCCCTATATCTTTTGCATATCTAGTGATTAGGCATATGTGGGACTGTGTCCGTTGTGACAAGAAATCTAATCTGCCTATGGTATGTTTTTCACATGTATTTTTGAGCATTTTAATGTGGATCTTAGTAATGAGCCGGTTGAGAATAGGGTCTCTACAATCAAAGGTGGAGGAGTTCCCGCAAACGGAAAAAGGCTAAGAGTTCAAAGGCATCAGTATTCTCTAAAAGTGAAGATGAAATTCTTCCTCCTGAAACTTCTGACCAAACTCGGTTCTCTGAAACAGTAAAGGATGTCCCCACTGAGTTCTCCAACATGTCCAATTTGATGGTTAAATCATATAAATAGGCTAGAAAGCAAGCCTTTGAGAATGAAAAAGCTTGGACAAAGTGTCGTGAAAGGGTGAATTTTCTTTTTAAGAGTTTGGAGACTGTTGACAAGGACACGGTCAACTCCGAAGGGGAAGAAGATCTTCTTGATTCTGATGTCAACTTGTCTGATGCCTAAGATTTGATCTCTGCTGTTTCTGCCTATAGACTCACTTTATTCTGCTACATTGGGACTTAGTTTCAGTTAAACTATTTCATTTTGGATGACTGTACTTAATTAATTTGATACTTTGTTTATGTTTTAATATTATAGACTGCATTGCTTCTCACTGTTTTGTTTGCAGGATCCCTCCTTGATGACAAAAGGGGGAGAAAAACACTAAAAGCAGGGCTGAATTGAAACTGAAATTGGGGCTGCTGGTTGCTCTGATTTATTATCTTGTGTTCTGTTTTGATGGCTGATACTCTATTTTATTGATTGCTCTGATTTGCTTTATTTTGATGGCTGAATACATTATTTTACTAGCTTGATGCTTTGCTTTGAATATGTATTTTTGAGCATTTTGTTAGTGGGTTAATATAAACCTGAGCCTTGATCAAATTTGATAAAAGTGTTTGCTCAAGTGCAAGCATTTTTTTATAAAATATGGCTATGTTTCATAAGGTTCCATGTTTTGAAAGTTGGTATCTTTTTGAAACTTTTAGAACATGCACACAGGTATTGCTTCCATGAAAATTGATGGATAATTAGGCACACATTAAGGGGGAGGATTTGGCCAAATCATCAAAGGGAGTTTTTTAATCCTAATCCTTTCAATTCAGTTTTAATAATGTTTGTCATCAAGGGGGAGATTGTTGAGTTTGGAAAACTTAATTTATAATGATGATCAAACATTATTAAAATATTGTTTAAAAAATTATTAAATTGTTATTTGCTTCTAATAGGTTGTTTAATGTGTTTATTAGTGTGCAGGAAGTAAAATAAAATTGTTTCTTGGCCCAAGTGAAGAAAGTCCAGTTTGGTTATTAAACCATGTTTAGCCCAATAATAATTGATCACTACAAGTGGCTAAAATAGAAGAAATCCATAAGTTGGCACAAGAATCTGATAAGCCCAAGCAAACACCTCTCTTGGTCCAACATCATTATGGATCCAAATTGAAAGAAGAAAGAAGGAATTGGAGCATGCACTCTTCGGTTACCTACTCCCTTGGTTAATGGAATTCAAATTTTAATACAATTGATTACACTCCTTGGTAACCAAAACTCACAATTCAATTTAATTTAATGTGTATTAAAAGCTTTGTCTCTTCTCTCTCATCTCTCTCTTTGTTTTCGATCATATCATTTGTCAGAGAAGAAGATAGAATCAAGAAGAAGTTATCAGAAGCCTATGAAGAAAAAGGCTATCAAATAGAAAGCCTACTGAAGATCTCTCTTCAGAGGTGAAGATCTGAAGAAAACAAAAGCAAGATTTTTGCCATTGAAGGCATGATTTGAAGAAGAGCTTCAAGATCTTCCATACCAAGAAAAGAAAGGATCCGCCTCTGTCAGAGAAGAAGATCACAGTTGCAAAAGTTCACTTCCATTTTTGTTGATTAAAGAAATAAGGTAGCCACCCAGCTACACGTAGGAAGAAGCAAAAATGGAAAGCAATGAGCTGTCCTGGGTCAGAAGATCATCAAGGGTCCGAATCCTTTCTTGGAGCCAAAGACAAGATCAAGGGTTCAGATAGAAGGAGCTTGATGAAAAGGGTTGAGAGAGGTACATGCATGTTAGTTTTTTATTTTTTCCTCTCTCTTTTCTTTGTCCGAACCACAGCTGTTTGTTGGAGAAGATGTTGCTGGGTTGGCTGAACCGGTTTTAACCTTGGAAGCTTTCCCTTCTATATTAAGGGTGAACGGTCAAATGATGAAATCAAGGAGAGTAAGAGAAAAAGCACAGAGTTCTCATAGCTACCCAAGCTTCCTGAGTTTTTCTCCTTCAAAGATGTTCATTTTGTTTTCTTTTTCTTAGTATTGTCTGTCTGAGTCTCATGGTAAAAGGCAAACATGGTGACGTTTGTAAGAAAAAGCCAATGAGAGGAAAAAGACAGTGATCAATATTAGAAAAAAACCATAGATGTCTCAGAATTTCTTTGTACATCTATATGTTGTGTGTCATGATCCTGTGGGGATTCCCTTACAAGTTGGGTTAGCACTTTGCGGTTGAAAGCTAGGTTTTAATTCCTACTCAAATCCAGATTGGAAGTAGAATATGGATTTGTCCCAGATAGGAATGGGTAGTTCCTGGGGAGAAATTGGTGTTTGTAACGTTGTGAAAACATAGTGAAATTCCATCATTGTTGTGATGGAGACTGGATGTAGGCCACATTGCACCTAGTGGCTGAACCATGATATATATATCTGGTATTAATTCTTCTTCCCTACTCCTTTCTATGTTTATGTTAATCAGGAGACGAAAAACAAAAGTGTCTCTCATCAACTCGACACGAGACAAAAGGAGAAAAATCTCCAGAAGTTCCTTGAAAAATAAGAAATTAATATTTGGCAAAAGGGGGCTAAGATTCAACCCCCTCTTCTCTTAGCCACTGATTACCATCACTTATAATAATTTATCTATAATTTTAGTTAAAAATTTACAAACAAGTTTAAATATCAAAATTTATTATTAAAACTAAAAAAATTAGAGAAATCAATTAAGCAACAAAGTTAGATTTGAAATGCACCAAACCCTCAAATACAAAAATTGAACAAAATAAAACCAGAAATTAAAAGAGCAATACTGATAAGTATTAGAGATTAGGCTATACTAATACTACTACATTACATAAAGAATCAAACATACCAAACCATTTATGATACTTGCAGATGACAAGACTACCCAAAAATTAAATCCTAAAAAATTGTCAGCATAGTATTTTAGCATTGAGAATTGACAAAACAAAAAAGCACTCACTGTAGCTATATAAAATCTGCCATTTCCTCTGAGTTTCATTGCAATAGTATAATATGATTCCAAATCAATGAAGCTTCCAAACTACAAATTTACAATGAACCAAAGATAAATGATTTACTTAATATTTAAAAACACAGATTTAGGCAGCCAATTAAAATTTGAATTCATGTCCCTCCAATTTAAGTCATAATGTTGCATATGAGTGCATCAAATGAATTTCATTGAGCAAGTTTTGTGCTAGTAAAATTAAAATAAATTTTAAAGCAGACAACATTTAAAACTTCTAACGAAATAATTTACCACATAATTTCAAACTTCCAACAAAATAATCCACCATATAATAAAAAATTAAAAATCACAAGAAATATTAACAATTCTAAATTATATAATAAAAAATAATCCTCCATCATAATACAAAAGTAATCCATACCATCAGAATATCATATTAGAACCCAACAATAATAGATTTAAACACTTATATCAAAAGCAACAAACATAACATAAAACAGATCATCAAAAAAAAAAATAATAACAAATGTATCTTCATCTTATTCAATTCATTAAGCAAAGAAAGCAAGCAACAGCATATATATATATAATTAAATAAACCATAAACTCCCAAACAAAAAATTCAACAATAATTGTACAAACAATTAAATAAATAGATATACAAACTCAAAAGATTAATAATTTTAAAAAAGTTTCAAACAACTGAACAAACATTAAACTCCCAAATATTGAAAAAAATTCAAAAGAAACTAATAAGAGAAAGGGACTAAGTATAGAAGATAGCAACAAACGAGAGGTGGCGGCAACAAAAGGAAGGAATGACAAGGCAACGATGACGAAACTGCGGGAGGCAATGATGATGAGCGGCGAAGTTGCTACTGGATGCGGTGACAATGAGGGAAGACCGACTAGAGGAAGCCGCGACGATGATGAACGAGTTTGGAATAGGAGGTGCCAATGCTGTTGAACGAGCACGGTGCAGGACGTGGTAACGTTGAGGCGGTGACAGTGACTGAGTAATAATAACCAGCAATGAGAGTGAGTGAGAATGGCAGTGACCAGCTAAACGGCAATGAATGGTGGCGATGGGGATGACGGCGAGAGAGAAAGTGAGAAGGGAGAGAAGTGAGGTTGATGATGTTGTAGAAATGGAGGGGAAGGATTTGCAAATTCGAATTTAGAGTCAATTTTACCAACGGATTTATCATCGAAAAAATTAGCCAGTAATACACAACTTGTGACAAAAATGGCATGTTTCATTTAATCGTGCCAATTTTTCATTTAATCGATTCCGACGGTAATTTTTTATTTGACGAATTTATTGTCAAATCTACCGGTAAACCTAGCTTCTATTTTGATATTTTTAATTTAAAAAAAATCTCAAATCAACTCAATTCATTTTATATAAAATAAAAATATCTTATATTTGATTAGTCTCTATTTATTAAAATTGTCTAAAATTATTAGTTTTTAACCTACAAAATAAAATAATAAATAATAAATTAACACCAATTCATTAATTAATTATAGATATTATGTGTTTAAAATTATAGATGTTATACTTATAAAATTATGGATGTTAAATTATAAAATTTTAACAACTTTTACTATACAACTCATATTTTACATATAGACTATTAGAAGATAAAAAATAGAAAATAAAATATAAACAAAAATTAAGAAATAAAATTTTAAAAGTAATTATTAACACATTATATTAAAATTAATAAATAAGCACATATATGAATATTAAATAAAAATATTAAAATAATTAAAATTATGATCTATTTGTGCACATATGAGATAATAATTTGAAAAATACAACAAAACACATAGTTTGAAATTTGATAATATTAATTGTAAAAGTTTATTAATTATAAAAATAATATGTATGAAATTATGAATGTTATGAGTAAGAAATTATGGATGTTATGTGTATGAACTTATGGATGTTATGAGTAAATTTGTCAATTGAATAAATTAATTTAAGTATTTGATGTTTTTTTAAATTCAATTATGATAAAATTTAAAAATATTTGTGTTAAAAAATCAGAATAAATTATTATTTCATTTTAAAAAATATGAAACAAATATTACATAACTGAGACAATAAATTAAAATTAATGACAATTAAAATAATTTAGATTACTCTAATCTCTATAATATTACGAAGGTGGAGTGAAACAATAAAATATAAATAAATTAGTGGTTACAAAGTAAAATCAATTAACATTATGATTAGTGTTTAATGTATAGTATATATATATGAAAATCAAATTATAAATAGTCTTATTAATATATGATATATTATATCCTAATAATTAAGAATATAATGTGATAAGTTGAGTGATAAAAGAATAAAATAATAAATTAAAATATAAAAAAATTATATAAATAAAGTTATATTAAAAAAAGTATTTTGGTTCTCAAACTTTTTTTTGGTGACAAATATTCGAATTATAGTGTGTTAGTAATTATTTCTTTTTGTATATATATATAACGTAGACACTTTTTACTACTCAAAAGAAATTAATAAAATATTTCTTAGAAAATAAAGAGATAAGTTATCAAACAAGTAAAAAATTGTTGTATGTGTATGTACCGTGTACGACCGTAAGTGTGTGCATTATATAGAGTATTATATTATATTATATTATATATTTTGTATTTCTTAGCTCTGGAGCAATTCTTATTCGATTAATAGCAGCCATATGTTTGGAAAGATCCAAATAAATAGTGCACAAGGGGACAAAAGCTTTTTTAGGCAAACCATAGACTCGGTCATTCAATCCTATTTCTGTTGCACAAATCTTAGCAAATGAAGTATAAATACCCCAACTCTATGAAGGTTTTCATCATCAAAATCCAAAAACAATAATAATAGATTGGGGAGGATTCAGATTCCTTCCCAATCAACTTTAGATTTGGCTCTATCTTGATTTATATTGCCATAAGATAGAAATAAATTAAGAATAAAAAATGGCAAACGGCAAAGTCGTTGTTTCTGCCGTTTCTATCATCCTTGTGGTTGGTGTTGTCATTGGCACCGTTGCAGTTGTTAGCAACAACAACAGCAGCCATGACCAATTGAAATCCCACAACAAGGCAGTCGAGAAGTTGTGCCAAAACGCAGATGACAAGAAACTTTGCTATGACGTCATTGGCAACGTCAATACCACTGACCCAAAGGATTACGTCTCAGAAGTGGTGAAGAGAACATTGGATACCGTCATCAAGGCATTCAACATGACCGATAGCCTCTCTGTGGAGCATGGCGAGAGTAATCCTGGCATGAAGATGGCCCTTGATGATTGCAAGGACTTGTTGCAATCAGCAACCCACGAACTCGAGGCCTCTATCAACCTTGTCACTGATAACAATTTCGCAAATGTTTACCAGAGTTCCGCTGAACTCAAGAACTGGTTGGGTGCCGTTATTGCCTACCAGCAATCTTGCATGGACGGCTTTGACACCGACGGTGAAAAGAAAGTCCAAACCGAGTTGCAATCTGACAGTTTGGATAGTGTTGGCCAGCTCACTGGCCTTGCTCTTGATGTTGTTTCCGGATTGTCCCACTTCCTTAATGGTCTTGGTTTGAACTTGAACCTCAAACCTGCTTCTAGAAAGCTCCTTGAGGTGGATCATGAGGGATTCCCCACTTGGTTATCTGCCGCAGATCGTAAACTCTTGCAAGACGTCAATAATGTCAGACCTAATGTTGTTGTTGCCAAGGATGGTAGTGGCCAATTTAAGACCGTTTTGGAGGCTATTAACTCTTACCCTAAGAACTTCACTGGTAGATACATTATCTATGTTAAGGCTGGCGTTTATGATGAATACATTACCGTTGACAAGAAGTTCAAGAACTTGTTTATCTATGGTGATGGAAATACAAAGACCATCATCACCGGTCGCAAGAACTTCCATGAGGGTACTAAGACAATGAGAACCGCCACATTCTGTAAGTCTGACTTTCATTTTTCACGTTTTCTATAACTATTTCTTTGAAAACTTCTATTATAAATATATTACTATAAATAATTTATATTGATAGATCAATTTATTGATAATAGAAACATACATGCTTATTTACTAAAACATTATCAATAATGCATGATATAACATCATATAATTTCTATATCACTAACGAGTTAAATTGTGTGTGCAGCTTCCAATGCTGATGATTTTCTTGCCAAGTCAATTGCATTCGAGAATACCGCTGGTGCTGAAGGTCACCAGGCAGTGGCACTCCGTGTGCAGGGAGATCGCTCAGCCTTCTTTGATTGCGCAATGCGTGGTTACCAAGATACACTTTATGCCCACGCCCATCGCCAGTTCTACCGCAACTGTGAAATCTCTGGTACCATCGACTTCATCTTTGGCTATGGTACCACCTTGATCCAAAACTCTAGGATCATTGTGAGGAAGCCCATGTCAAACCAGCAGAACATCGTGGTCGCAGACGGAACTGACCAGAAGAACATGCCTACTGGTATTGTCCTCCAAAATTGTGAGATCATGGCTGATTCCGCCCTCTACCCAGACAGGTTGACAGTGAGGACATTCTTGGCAAGGCCATGGAAGGCATTCTCAAGGGCAGTGTTCATTGAGAATACCATTGGTGATTTGATCCAGCCACAAGGTTACATCCCATGGAACCCACCAACTGAGGCTAACACTGACAATTGTTTCTTTGCTGAGTTCGGAAACACTGGAGCTGGTGCCAATGCCGGAGCCAGGGCCCCATTTGCAAAAGGACTTATTAGTAAGGATGAGGCTGCTCAATTTCTTGCTGAGCCATGGATCCAAGCTAGCACTTGGGTCCCAGCCACTGGCATTTCATTCGATGCTGGTTTCACCAAGGCTTAACTTAGTTTTGAAGAATCAAGAAAGGTTAAATATATGATTTTGTATTCTTTCATTAATTCTTCTATTTTTTTTTGGGAGGATTAGATTGGCAAAGATTTTGAGTTTATATGTAGACAATCGATCCTAGAAAAAAATGTAACGTGGTGACCATCAATGAATTTAATTTATTGATTTTATGTGTCTCTTTCCAGTAATACTAATACACCAAAATTAAATGGGGACAAACAATATTATTTACACAATATATATATATATATATATATATATATATATATATATATATATATATATATATTGACATACTCAGAGAAAATTTTAACTTACAATGGGGCAAAAATATGCAAAAATATATTTTAGGGTAAAGTACTAAATTGGTCCTCTAGGTTTGGGCGTAATTCTGTTTTGGTCCTTAAGGTTTAAAGTGTTCTATTTGAATCCAAAAAAGTTTCATTTAGCATCAATTTAGTCCCACAGTAAGGTCAAAATTAAATAATTAACAAAATGTCCTACATAACAACAGTTTAAGAACAAAATCGATAATCTGGAGAATAAGTACAAGCTCCAGAGGCACAAAATCAACCATTGATGCATCAATACATTTATTTATCATTTTCTTTAGTTTTATAGAAATATTTTATTTATATTATAAAAAAAATAATAAATAAATGTATTGATGCATCAATGGTTGATTTTATGCCTCTGGAGCTTGTATTTGTTCTCCAAATTATCGATTTTGTTCTTGTACTGTTGTTATGTAGGACATTTTGTTAATTATTTAATTTTGACCTCACTGTGGGACTAAATTGATGCTAAATGAAACTTTTTTGGATTCAAATAGAACACTTTAAACCTTAAGGACCAAAACAGAATTATGCCCAAACCTAGGGGACCAATTTAGTACTTTACCCTATATTTTAAAGGATATAGATATATTTACCATTTAAAACAAGAATTCTATAAATATACCAGAAAAAATAAAACTATTTATGAAAAGTATATTAACTTAACTAAAGTATAACCTCTTATTTTTTTACCATAAAAAAATTGAGCACGAACAATTTTAATCATAAAAAATTAATTTAATTAGATACTTATTAAAGATTGAATTAATTTGACAAAATTACTTAAAATATTCAATAAATTTAAACTATTTTTTATGAGTATTGAATTAGTTTATATTTTTTATGGTTATTTAAATGTTGAATAAAAATAACAGTTTATTTTATCTAAAATAGCAAAAAATTAATTTATAAATGATATTGTCTGTCTTAGTTTTTAAGATTTTTTTTGTGATTATTCATCTCGTTGACCATTTTTTCCAAGGACTATGAGACAAAAAAAAAAAAAATACTCATTTTAATTTTTAATATATAATTTTATGAAATTGATTAGCTTTTTTTTCAATGATCTCTCTCTCTCTCTCAAAAATGAGTTAGTGAGATGAGAGTTGATCAAAAGAATGATTTGAAAAATAATTTTAACATTGATGAGAACCAATTTAAATGAATAAAAGAATAATTTTAGTTTTTATCTTATCTTAGAAATTAAAATAGTACTTATTCCTAATTAAATATTAAAGTTGTAAAAAATGTTAGCCTAGAATTAACTAAAAAAAGGAAGAATATGGAATAGAAATGAATTAATGAGATAATAAAAGGTAAAATTGAGAGCAAATTAATCAAATAAAGGACAATTAAGAAATAATTAATTTCATTAAAAGAAAAATTATAAAGAGAAAATGATACCAATACTCATTTTTTACGTACTTCCTTATTCTATAACTACTATTATTTCTATTTATAATTCATTCTATTATTAATGAGAATTACTTAATTGAATCATTGAGTCTATAAAGATAATCTTGCCATTAAAGTTGATAAAGAAAAATAAAAATAATTAAATTCCTAATTACATTTATTAAATTTCTACAATATAAATGGGATTACTAAATAACGTATTCTATACATATAGATTTCACCAGATCCCATTGCTTAGAATAATATTCACCTTTAATTGCCCTAATTATTGTACCTTTAGCAAAAATCATAATCGAGTTTTTATCCATTAGCAAAAAACTTTTGCTAACTTTAGACTAGTAGATTTGGACTTGCTATTAGCCCATTAAGGGCAACAAGGATCTCCATGTTTGATAATAAAAGAAAAAATTAAAAACAGCCAAAATTTATCATTTTAATATATTTATCAATTGTTATAAATCCTAGCTATTTTCTTTCTCCATAACATTACCGATATTTGTCCTATCTTTTCATAAGTGTAGCCCTCATGCTCTTCTTCTCCATCTCCATCAATTGCTGACCGCTGCTACTAATCCAATTGTGACTGCACCACCATTGTACCAAGTCACCTCCACTCAATGGTGGTTACAATTTCACCTTTCACTCTTTTCGTGCCCAGGGTTATTGAGAATATACCAGAACCAAAACAGAATATAGTTAATATTGACAATGATCACGATAGGTCTTGAGTAAAAGAATTTGTCTTCTTGCATGCTTTCTTGTAATTTCCTCATATAACTCTAGTATATATATGAGGACATGACTTCAGTAGTAACCAATGCTTCAAGAGCACCTTTAACGCTCGCAAAACAACCTCCTCAATTTGCATCACAAGCTGATCAAGCTGCTGGCACAGTATCAAAATCTATACATATTGGAATCCGTAAGACTATAATCTTAGCTCATGGCTTTTAGCTTCAAAGGATGAAAATTTCAAGAACCGCATGGTACACTGCAAAACTGTTTTTGAAATTTGGGAAAAGTTACATGTTTATTTTGCTTCTTCTACCAAGGTTAAAGTCAAACAGTTCAAATCTCAACTTAAGAATATTAAGAAGCTGAGTCTTTCTGCATCAGAATATGTTGCTAAAGTTAAGAAGATTGTAGATTCTCTCTCAGCTATTGGCTCTGTCATTTCTACAAATAATCTTATAGAGGCATTATGTGGTGGGCTTACTGAAGAGTCCTCTGATCTCCATTCATTATTACGGTTAGAGCCAAATCTGATATGTACACCATTGGAGAAGTTGAATCTCATGATGATATGCTAGAAAAATTTAAACAAAATTCTACCAGTCTTGCTCAAGTAAATATGGCTCAGTCTTCATTTTTAGGTCCTAATAACTTTGGAAGAGAAAATTATGGTGGAAGAAGAGGTAGATGAGGACGATTCACAAGAGGGGGGGCGAAGTTCTTGGCAATTAGGGTCAAGATCTTTCTGCCAACTCTGTGACAAGCCTAGTCACATTGTTCTTCAATGCTACCACAGATTTGATCCTAATTTTCATGGACCTTCGTCTTCTAATTAATCAACCTCCCTTCCTTTCTCAGAATTCACAATCTTCTTCTACATCAAATTCATAACCTCCACCACCTTCTAGTTCTTTTCATCAACCAATTTCATACTTGGCCACACCATCAATAATTTCTAAAGCCTCTTGGTACCCAGACTTTGGTGCTTCTCATCATTTAACCAATAATCCATCTAATCTGTATTCCTCTTCTGATTACGGTGGCACTGATCAATTATTTGTTGCCAATGGTTCAGGTTTAAATATTTCTCACATTGGCACCACATATCTTTCTGACTCTACTTCACAAAAATACTTTTGTTTTGAAAAATGTTCTCTATGTTCCAAAGATTACCAAAAATTTGATTAGTGTTTTCCAATTTTGCTTTGATAATAATGTTTATTTTGAGTTTCATGCTTTTTATTGCTTTGTCAAATCATAGGTAACATAGGCAATTCTTTTCATGGGGCATCTTAGAAATGGTTTTTATGAATTTCATGGACTCTCTATATCAAAATGTGTTGAGCAAATTTTTGCTTATCATGCTAATGTCAATTCTTGTAATAATTCTAGCAAACTTTGGCATCAAAGGTTGGGTCACCCATCTTTTGCTACTGTTAAGGTTGTAATGCAGTCATGTAATCTTCCTTGTGTTGTGAATAAAAATGACACTTTCTGTAATGATTGTTGCCTTGCAAAAATGTATACATTTCCATTTCCTAACTCTAATACTATCTATTATTTTCCTCTTGAATTAGTGTTTGTAGAGATATATGGGAGCCCGTTTCCATTATGTCTAGATCAGGATACAAGTATTATGTCAGCTTTGTTGATGCATACACTCGTTATACATGTTTATATTTGTCACAAACAAAAGCTCAAGTGTTTCAAGTCTTTGTACAATTTAAAAATCTTCTTCAAAAATAAACTGGTTTTTCTATAAAGGCATTACAAACAGATAATGCAAAAGAATTCCTCTCTTTTTCTTTTAAGACTTTCTTGTGGGGCAATGGCATTCTTCACAAGTTATATTGTCCTTAAACTTATCAACAACAAGGAGTTGTTGAATGCAAGCATAGACATATAGTTGAAGTTGGTTTATCTCTTCTAGCTTCAGCCAAGATGCCGTAAATTTATTGGAAATATGCTTTCTCAACTGCAGCCTTTTTAATCAATCATCTTCCTACTGAAGTTTTGGCTATGAACTCCTACATCATAGAAAACATGATTTATAGTATCTTGTGTGTGTTTGGTTGTGCATGCTTTCCTCATACAAGACCATCCAACTCTACAAAGCTTGATTTTCAATCGCAACAGTGTGTGTTTCTTGGCTATGCACCACAGCATCAAGGTTTTAAATGCTCAAGTGCATCAGAAAAAAATTATATAGCTCGCAATGTTCGTTTTAATGAGTCTTTCTTTCTGTTTAATGACATGTTTTCATCTTCATCGTCTATTATTTCTAAACCTGATAACTCTAGTTTTTTTATGAATATTAATATGTTTTCTTATTTGCTAAGCTATCAGTATTTCTCTCCTTCCAACAATGTTAATAATAATTCTTCTAACTCTATAATATTTAATTCTGATATAAATACTCTTGCTACTAAATACCAAGATATCTAATACTTTATCTACTTATTCTTTCTCTTTAGCTAATATTCCTATTTCAGGACCTGAGATTCAATTACCAAGAGTAGTACCTACTGCACCTAAATCTGCACCCTCAACAACTAATATACATCCTATGGTGACAAGATCCAAGGCTGGTGTTCACAAACCTAAAGCCTTGCTTGTTGTATCCCTTGAGTTGGTTAGTGCAATATGTTCCAACATCCACAAAACAAGCTTTAACTTGCCCTCATTGGATTCAAGTCACGAGGAAAGAATATGAGGCTCTCCTTAAAAATAATACATGGATCCTTGTCTCGCCACCTTCCAACTCCACTGTAACTGGTTGTAGATGTGTCTATGCCATCAAAAGAGCTCCTGACAACTCTATTTTGAAATGTAAAGCCAGACTTGTGGCCAAAGGCTATCATCAACAAGGTATGGACTTTGGTGAAATCTTTCGTCTAGTGATCAAACCACCAATATCCGAACTGTTTTGACTATTGCACTATCACGCGGGTGGTACTTGAGGCAGTTTGACTTTAATAATGCCTTTTATAGCGGAGATTTAGATGAAACTGTTCTCATGCACTAACCACAGGTTTTGAAGCATCTAACACTTCTCTTGTTTGCAAGCTTAGTAGGACCATTTATGGCCCAAAATAATCTCCAAGGGCATGGTACACTAAGCTTCGAAATACATTTTCTAAGTTTGGCTTTAGTCCTACCCGTGCCGATCCCTTTTTGTTTGCTAGAATTACTAAAACTTCCACTATTTTTATATCTTAGCCTACGTTGATGACATAGTTATTATAGGAAACAATATTTTAGAAGTCAATCAACTCATTTCTAATCTGAATCATTTATTTATTTTTTTAAAGGATTTAGGGACTTTATACTATTTTCTTGGTTTAGAGATACATGCTTTGTCTGATAATGAATTACAAATTTCTCAACAAAGATATATTAAAGATCTTCTTGGGTTACACCCATGATATCTACTTTGAATCTCACTGTCATAGGTTCTGATTTATTTAAAGATGCAACCCTTTATAGGTCCATAGTTGGAGAACTTCAGTATGCTACTCTCACACCACATCTAGAGCTCTCTTTTGTTGTAAATCAAGTTCGTCAATTTATGCATAGGCCTCTTCAACAACATTATTGGCTAGTTGTCAAGAGAATTTTGAGATACTTATCAGGTGTATCTTCCTATGATATTAAATTTCAAAAAGTGCTGATTATACGATTTTTGCTTTTGCAAATTTAGATTGGGCCGATGATCTTGATGCATGATAAGCGGTCCACAAGTGGCTATTGTGTATTTGTGGGATCCAATCTAGTTATTTGGTCTAGCCAGAAGCAAGCATTTGTGAGTAGATCCTCTAATAAGGCTGAGTTTCAATGTCTGGCAGATGTGGCAGCAGAGATAGTTTGGCAAGTTCTTTACCGTTGGGTTTACCGTAAAAAAAAATTTGACGATAACTCAATTAATGAAACGATGTATTTTGGTAACCCGCAATGATTTTTTGTCGGAATTTTCTGATGGTAAAAGGGGTATAAATTCAAATCACGAACTTCTTTTCCCTCATTCGAATCCTCACCGTCATCACCATCCCTCTCTCTCTTTGTTGCGTTCCATCACCATCATCTGCCGCTGTCGCCGAGACTACCTTCGTCGCCACCCCCTCTCCCATCACCGTCAACTCTCTCTCTCTCTCTCTCTCTCTCTCTCTCTCTCTCCACCATCTGCTGCCCCTGCAACTTTAGCGACCAAGGCTGCAACATATACCTCTTCCATTATTTCTTGTTCTGTTTTTCATTACAGGTTCTTGAGCAACTCTTTTCCAATTCCTTTAATTTTAGTTTAATTTAGTTTAAGTTTGAGTAGAATTTCAATTTTAATTTTGAATCAGTTTCAAATCTAGTGGATTTAGTTTTCTAATCTTAGTGGATTTAGGTTGATTAATTTAGGTTAGATTTAATACATTAGGTTTTAAATTGTTGAAGTATTTGAAATTCTCTAATTTTGTTATTTGCTGCATTGATGACTGTTTTGTTAAGAAATTATTGTTGAGATTGTTTGCTAATTATTTAATTTTAGTTTAGTTTAGTTTAGGTTCGATTAGAATTTCAATTTTGATTTTGAATCAGTTTCAAAGTTAGTTCAGTTTAGTTTTCTAATCTTAGTGGAATTAGGTTAATTAAGTTAGGTTAGATTTAATACATTAGGTTTTGAATTATTGAAGTATTTGAAATTGTCTAATTGTGTTGATTGTTGCGTTGATGACTGTTTTGTTGAGAAATTATTGTTGAGATTGTTTAATAATTGTTTAATTTTAGTTGAATTTAGTTTAGATTTGATTAGAATTTCAATAATTTTGAATTAGTTTCAAAGTTAGTTCACTTTATTTTTCTAATCTTAGTGGATTTAGGTTGATTAAATTAGGTTAGATTTAATACATTAAGTTTTGAATTGTTGAAGTGTTTGAAATTATCCAATTGTGTTAACTGTTGCATTGATGACTATTTTGCTGAGAAATTATTGCTGGGATTGTTTGATAATTGTTTATTTGCAGACATGTCGATAGGTAGAGGTGCTGCGGATCAGGTTACTGGTCAGAGTCGTAGTCGTGGTCGAGGTAGAGGGAGGGTTTCTTTCGGTACCCCCAGGACCTCTGGATCCTCTTGTTCTACTCCGACCACCCCGATGACGCCACAGATTGAGGGTTTAGTGGACTAGCCATTCATCATAGTCCCTAACCCCAACTTTGTGCCTCCATCTATGGTGACGATGCTGCCTTCTACCGCTCAGCAGCCCGCATCCACGACGCCGTCTCCAGCGACGAATGCTGCGTCCCCGGAGTCCAGCCGCAGAGGTGAGGCAGCGGCTGATACCCCTCTACCATCTCTCATTGTACGGTTGAAGATTTGGCCTGATGGCAGTATGGGACAAGTATCACATTGAGTCTCATATATTTTCTGTTTATGATTATCGCTGAAACTGCTTGAAAATTAATTCTAATTTAGTGGATTTAGGTTTGAATACTGGTTAGTATTTTTAACTTTCAATGATTATAATTAACTTTGTTGCTTTAAAATTCCTAAAAATTGATTCCTATCTAGTGGATTTAGGTTGACTCTATTTGCTTGATTACTGTTTCCTGTTTCAGTGATTAACTTTGTTGCTGAAAGTTTCTAAAAATTGATTCCTATCTAGTGGATTTAGGTTGATTTGGTTGTCTAGTTAGCATTTTTAAATTTCAATGATTATGATTAACTTTATTGCTGAAAGTTTTTGAAAATTGATTCCTATTTAGTGGATTTAGTTTGAAATGGTTGCCTGGTTATTATTTTAAGTTTTAACGATTATGATTAACTTTGTTGCTGAAAGTTTCTGAAGACTAAGGCCAGATCGTCTAAGTATACTGGCGGCTCAGTGACCTTCATGAAAATTAAAACTAGGTTGGTATGTAAAGTGACTTTGATTTTGTTAATAACTTAGTTATATTCTTCTGCATATCATTACTAGGCATCTTAATCATATTGTTTTAAAGCAACATGTGTAGTCGAAGTCGTTGGATCATGAGACGACGTTGGCAGAGACATTCAAGTACACCCACACGCTGAAGGAGAACAAAGAGAAATTTGCTGATCAGCAGTTTTAGGAATATTATATGAGTAAACATACATCTGATTATCTTCTGCTATAAATCATTAGAGATTAACTATATATCTGTTGTACTAATCATAATAAATTGTGTTAATTACACAGAAGTTCTACACACAGAGATCAAACTAGAGGTTGCGACTCAGCAATCTCAGCAAGGTGGGGAGGACACCATCGATGGCTCTGCAGCTTTAGGTGTCGATCCCAATGTGGTTTGGTACGAGACCGCCTCAGCGCCGTACAAGAACTGCATATACGGGATAGGGTCGTTCTTCACTAGTAGCCTCTGTACCTCTACGTTGAGGCCGTTGTCAGGCTCCGCCACCACTCGAGCCGTCGAGCCCGAGGAAGACATGGATTTGAGGCTGCAGGTGCAGAGCTCAAACGCAGCCTTCAGTAGTAGGCTCAGGAGCTTAACGATTATCGGGAGAGGTACCAGGAGATCCTCAACGTCTACGGATGAGCTCAGGCTGGAGTGGAGGGAGTCGCTGGAGTGGATGTATGGAGGCTCAGATGGAGGTGTACCAGGCTAGATGCACGCCACTGGCATCGATATTTTTGGTGGCATACGGACATCACCGGCTTCTGCGCCGCCAACTCAGAGCCACGGGACCGACGACGACGACGACTAGTTGGATCTATTGTTATTAGCTTTTCGTTTTATTGTTTCATTATATTTATTTGATGTACTTGACTTTTTATTTATTTGAACATTTATTATTTATTTTAAATAATTTTTTTTTTCATTATTTATGAATGGACCACTAATTATGTGAAAAAAATTCAAAATTAAAATTGACTATTTATTTAAAATAAAAAAAGTTGACATTACCGTCGGAATTACTGTAGGAATAATCTGATAGTAATAGTGCGTGAAACAACATTTTTGGTGCCAAGAATACCGTAAAAAAAATTCGTCAGTGACCAATTAGTTTTCCGAGCTGATAATCTGTCGCAAAATCTGATGGTAATCACCGTCGGACGAAAACATTCTAACAGTAAACATTTACCGACAAAGTTTATATCGTCTACGGATTTTATTCATTTTTCCGACGATAAATCCGACAGTACTCAGTGTTTTTCTTGTAGTGATGCCACAACTCCAATTGCTCCCATAGTGTTTTGTGTCAATCTTAGTGTCATTTTTTTGGCTACCAATTCAGTTCTACATAGTCAAAGCAAATATTTTAACGTAAATTTACATTTTGTTAGAGATAAAGTCAACAAAAAAGAACTTTTATCTCTCAAGTGGCTGATATTCTAACAAGGTTTCTTTCATTTGGTGCCTTTGATAGATTCAAAAACAAACTCAGATTTCAATAATTAGAACTTATGAGTTTGAGGGAGTGTTTTATAGAATTTTTGCAAATCCAAATGGTTTGATATCTAGTGATTTGGGAACGAAACCTACTCCTCTTTATGAGTACCAGTTCTCGAAAGTGTATCAAACATTCATTTCATTGGACAAAATAATAAAAAAAATCTGAAAGAAAAGCAAACTAAATTTGAAAATAAAAATGACTGGAACTGAATGAAATAACATTGAATTTAAATAAAGTAATAAACTGTCTTCGACAAGATCGAAGTACTTTGAAATCGAAAACAAAGTGTTGAATCTTAAAAGAAAATGGAAAGAATAAACTTGCTGGAAAGATAAATTTGCAAGAAAAATAAAGATTACAGGAAATTTAAATAAAATTTAAAAGACATGAAAGGAACCCTACAGAAAAAAAAGCTCTTAGCAAACTCAGGAATTCGCTGGGGATATGAGTGTGCGAGAGTGTTTTCTGATTCGAGATTCCAACCCTTTTTTCTTTGAACCTTCACTTATTTATAAGAGTTTTCGACCAATCAAATTCAAACATAACTCCCACTGCATTAATCTTTGAGTAACTTTTCCCCTTTTTTTTTTGCACGATATGGGTAACTGTCATTAATTAGCTTCACTTATCAACTTCTTCATTTCTTCGATTACTTCATTCTTTCTTGATGAGTCCTTACCTATCGAAATTCATTCCCTTATCGATATGTCATCCTCAATAATCCCCATGGAGCAAGTTTCTACTTCGAAGCTCAAAACTTATTTATTTTCAACTAACAAATTGCCCCTTTAGGATTGATGTGTCTATCGAGCTATTAGAAAAAAGCGTTCAATCCTATTTTTTCTTAAGAATTTTAAGACCCATAACTAGACAATTAATTCAGACACGGCTCATTAACTTTCCACGTTTCCATTATTTCAAAAGTAACATCCATGAAGACCCATTTCCCTATTAATTACTATATTCTCTCTCTTCTTTAATCGTGGCTTGTCAAAAAAGTTTCTTCATTTTCAAAATTTGAAAATTTTCTCAAAAACCCCTTTATAAACCATTCATCTCCACATTTTCATTCTTCCTTTTCAATCTCTTCTTCCTCCAATAGCTATGCCAATCTTTTCCTCAAATTTTTTGTGCACCATTTTTCATCTGAAACCAAATTAACACTTATTTCTTTTCATTTCCGATGTCAATGGCTTCTTCTAAAACCCCAGAAGACAAACAGGTTATGACTGAAACTTTTGAGCAGTCTAACTTGAAGATACTGTCACGATTCAATGACACTGTCATTGAAGACCCTGAGAATATTACAAATGACAAAAGAATCCTTTTTTCTTTTACTATCAAATATGATACTTGCTATTTTGTTAGTCCTTTGCAAACCCTAGAATAAGCCAAGAAAAACGCCCATTACTTTCCAACTGCCAATAGAGAAGATGTTCTTATTAAATGAAACTTCTTCATAGCACCCTTTATTGATGGCAAAAAACCTTTCTGAAACAATCCCAAAGTCTCCTTCAAGACTGCCGATTTCCTCACTTAGTACCAAAGACTCGAACTTGTAAAATGCGAAGCTTGGAGAGGACAAGGTATACATGAACTCCTTCGCCTTTCTCATTTTACACCAACTACTTATCATTGGATGATTGGTGTTGCGCTCTATTTTTGGAACAAGACTACAAACAATTTTCACCTCCCTTGTGGAATGGTTTGTCCCATACTATTCGATGTAGCTGCCATCACTGGACTTTTGATGGACAAACCTGTAGGTACATTCGATATGAAGCCCACCAAATCCTATAACATTGTCCAAATGAACTCTTATGGAGACTTTATTAAACACAATATGGGTAAAGAAGATAGTCCTATTACGGAAAATGAAAGCGTAGCCTTCTTGTACTATTGGCTAAATGCTATTGTCTTCTGCTCGAGAAGTATCTCGATGCAAAAACTATTTATCCCATTGGCCGCCTTACTTCATGAAGGGCCCAAGTTCAATCTGGCTAAATTACTCTTAGAAAATCTATATGATGAATTGGGACAACTAGTCGATAGTCTTCAAAAGAAGTCTTCGATCTGTGCATCTCCTTTGGCTTCTACAACTTTGGCTAAATGCCATTTTTAAAAAACGCATGACACAAGAAGGAATTACAACTTTAGAAAAGCAAAGCATTGAGGGTTTTTGATTAGTTACCCTTCAACCAAATTTCAAAGATGCACATTGATAAGCGGATAATTTATACCCTTTTTGGCATTGTTTTTACATAGTTTTTAGTATGTTTTAGTTAGTTTTTATTATATTTTTATTAGTTTTTATAAAAAAATTACAATTCTGGACTTTACTATGAATTTTTATATTTTTCAGTGATTTCAGGTATTTTCTGGCTGAAATTGAGGGACCTGAGCAAAAATCTTATTCAGAGGCTGAAAAAGGACTGCAGATGCTGTTGGATTCTGACCCTCTTGCACTCGAAGTGGATTTTCTGGAGCTAAAGAAACCCAATTGGCGCATTTTCAATTACGTTGGAAAGTAGACATTCTGGGCTTTCCAGCAATATATAATAGTCCATACTTTGCCCGAGATTTGATGGCCCAAACTAGCATCCAAACGCACACCAAGGATTTCTGGCGTAAAATGCCAGAACTGGCACCAAAACTGGCGTAAAATGCCCAAACTGGTACCCAAGCTGGCGTTTAACTCCAAGAACATCCTATGCACATGAAAGCTTCAATGCTCAGCCCAAGCACACACCAAGTGGGCCCCGGAAGTAGATTTCTGCACTATCTGCACTTAGTTACTCATTTTTCTGTAAACCTAGGTTACTAGTTTAGTATAAAAACTACTTTTAGAGATTTATTTCATATCTTGAATCACCTTTACATGCTATTGTTCACGTTTGGAGGCTGGCCTCACGACCATGCCTAGACCTCTTTCACTTATGTATTTTTTTACGGTGGAGTTTCTACACCCCATAGATTAAGGTGTGGAGCTCTACTGTTCTTCATAAATTAATACAAGTACTATTATTTTTCTTTCAATTCACGCCTACTTCTTCTCCAAGATAGACTCTTGTACTTAATTCAGTTAAGTCAGAATGAAGGGGTGACCCGTGACCATCACCCACTATCTTCGTTACTCACTTAGCCAAGATCCGCGTGCCTGACAACCACAAGCGGTCTACATGATGTTCAACGTAGTCATTGGACGACAGCCGGAGTATATTCTCTTGGGTATCTAATACACAGACCGAGTCCGTGAGATTAGTATCTTCGTGGTATAGACTAGAACCATTGGCAGCATTCCTGAGATCCGGAAAGTCTAAACCTTGTCTGTGGTATTCCGAGTAGGATCTGGGAAGGGATGACTGTGACGAGCTTCAAACCTGCGAATGTTGGGCGCAGTGACAGTGTGCAAAAGGATAAGGGTCCTATTCCGACGCTAGCGGGAACCGACAGATGATTAGCCGTGCGGTAGCTGTACATGATATTTTTCATCCGAGACGAGAAAACCGACGGTTGATTAGCCGTACAGAGATCGTACCTGGTATTTTTCATCCGAGAGGATCATACAGCTTGCCATGGAAGGGAGCACGCATAATTGGAAGAAGGCAATAGGAAAGCAGAGGTTCAGAAGCAACAAAGCATCTCCAAACGCTTATCTGAAATTCCCACCAATGAATTACATAAGTAACTTTATCTTATTTTATGTTTTATTTATCTTTTAATTATCAAAACCTCATAACCATTTGAATCCGCCTGACTGAGATTTACATGATGACCATAGCTTGCTTCAAGCCGACAATCTCCGTGGGATCGACCCTTACTCACGTAAGGTATTACTTGGACGACCCAGTGCACTTGCTGGTTAGTTGTACAGAGTTGTGAAAAGTGTGAATCACGATTTCGTGCACCAAGTTTTTGGCGCCGTTGCCGGGGATTGTTCGAGTTTGAACAACTGACGGTTCATCTTGTTGCTTAGATTGGGTAATTTTATTTTATGTTTAAGCTTTTTATTTTTATTTTCGAAAAATCATTCAAAAAAAATAAAAATATTTAGTTTTCTAAAAATTCATCAAAATTTTTAAGAATGAATTCCATCTTCGAGCTTCATGATGGTATGTTAAAGCTTGGCTGGCTATTAAGCCATGTCTAATCGTTTGGACCGAAGCTTTAACTTATCATGTTCATTGGATTGTTGTATGTAATTGTTATGCTAAAGCTTGGCTGGCCATCTGGCCATTCTAACTCTGTTGGACCGAAACTTTAGAATAACATTGCATCAGCTTTGGGATTCTCATTTATAATTCTATGTTAAAGCTTGCTGGCCATTGGTCATGTCTAACTCTTTTGGACCGGAGCTTTAGACTAACACTACATGAATCCTGGAATTCTTAATAAAAATTTTTGAATTTCTTTATTTCCTTTTCCAAAATAATTTTGAAAAATATACAAAAATATAAAAAAAATAATAAAATCATAAAACCAAAAAAGTTTTTGTTTCTTGTTTGAGTCTTGTGTCAAATTTTAAGTTTGGTGTCAATTGCATATTTTTAATTTTTCTTTAATTTTCGAAAACTCATGCATTGTGTTATTTCTTGATCTTCAAGTTGTTCTTGATGATTTTCTTTGTTTAATCTTGTGATTTTCATGTTTTATGTTTTTTGTTGTTTTTAATATGCATTTTCGAATTCATTGTGTCTAAACATTAAAAATTTTTAAGTTTGGTGTCTTGCATGTGTTTCTTTTCTTAAAAATTTTTCAAAAAAATATGTTCTTGATATTCATCATGATCTTCAAAGTGTTCTTGGTGTTCATCTTGACATTCAAAGTGTTCTTGCATGTATTATTTGTTTTGATTCATAATTTTTATGTCATGTGTCATTTTGTTGTTTTTATCTCTTCTCATTAAAAATTCAAAAATAAAAAAAATATCTTTCCCTTATTCTTCTCATAAATTTCGAAAATTTTGAGTTGACTTGGTAAAAAAAATTTAAAATTTAGTTGTTTCTTATTAGTCAAGTCAAAATTTCAATTTAAAAACTTTATCTTTTCAAAAATCTTTTTCAAAAATCAAATCTTTTTCATTTTTCTTCTTAATATTTTCGAAAACTTTAAAATTAATTTTCAAAATCTTTTTCTTATTTTTATTTCAAATTTTCGAAAATCTTACTAACATTTAATGTTTTGATTCAAAAATTTCAAGTTTGTTACTTTCTTATTAAGAAAGGTTCTATCTTTAAATCCTAGAATCATATCTTTTAATTTCTTGTTAGTTAAGTCATCAACTTTAATTTGAAAATCAAATCTTTTTAATTTCCTTTTCAATCTTTTTCAAAATAAATTTGAAATCATATCTTTTTCAAAATTTTAATTTCAAAATCTTTTTCTAACTTCTTATCTTTTTAAAATATAGTTTCAAATCTTTTTCAATTAACTACTTGATTTTTTTATTTTAAAAATTTACTATTTCTTATCTTTTTCAAAACTACCTAACTATTTCTCTCTCTAATTTTCGAAAATAATTAATATCTTTTTCAAAAATCTTTTAATTAACTAATTGTTCTAATTTTATTTTATTTCGTTTAATAAATTCGAATTCTAACCAATAATTAAAATAAAAACAAAAATATTTTTCTTTTCCTTTAAACTAATATTCGAATTCTCTCCCTCTCTTCTCTTTCTATTTATTTTATTTAATTACTAACACTTCTCTTCTACTCATAAATTCGAACCCTCTCCCTCTCTCTGTGTTCGAATTTTTCTTATTCTCACTCTACTTCATTCTTCTATTCTTCTACTCACATAAAGGAATCTCTATACTGTGACATAGAGGATTCCTCTTCTTTTCTGTTCTCTTCTTTTTCATATGAGCAGGAACAAGGATAAATATATTCTTGTTGAAACTGATCCTGAACTTGAAAGGACTCTGAAGAGGAAGCTAAGAGAAGCTAAGGCACAACTCTCTGGAGAGGACCTTATAGAAATTTTCAAAAAAGAAGAAGACATGGCAGCCGAACACAACAACAATGGTGGAGATGCAAGGAAGATGCTTGGTGACTTTACTGCACCATCTTCTGACTTCTATGGAAGAAGCATCTCAATTCCTACAATTGGAGCAAACAACTTTGAGCTTAAGCCTCAATTAGTTTCTCTAATGCAGCAGAATTGCAAGTTTCATGGACTTCCATTGGAAGATCCTCATCAATTCTTAGCTGAATGCTTGTAAATCTGTGACACTGTTAAGATCAATGGGGTTAATCCTGAAGTCTACAAACTTATGCTTTTCCCCTTTGCTGTAAGAGATAGAGCTAGGATATGGTTGGACTCACAACCTAAAGAAAGCCTGAACTCTTGAAAAAAGTTGGTCAATGCTTTCTTGGCAAAATTCTTTCCACCTCAAAAGATGAGCAAGCTTAGAGTGGAAGTCCAAACCTTCAGATAGAAGGAAGGTGAATCCCTCTATGAAGCTTGGAAAAGATACAAGCAATTGATCAGAAGGTGTCCTTCTGATACGCTTTCAGAATTGAGCATCTTATGTATATTCTATGATGGTCTGTCTGAATTGTCCAAGATGTCATTGGACCACTCTACTGGTGGATCTCTTCATCTGAAGAAGACGCCTGAAGAAGCCCAGGAACTCATTGAAATGATTGCAAATAACCAGTTCATGTACACTTCTGAAAGAAATCCTGTGAATAATGGGATGATTCAGAAGAAAGGAGTTCTTGAGATTGATACTCTGAATGCCATATTGGCTCAGAATAAAATATTAACTCAGAAAGTCAATATGATTTCTCAGAATCTGACTGGATTGCAAGCTGCATCCAGCAGTACCAAAGAATCCTCCTCTGAAGGAGAAGCTTATGACCTTGAGAATCCTGGAATGGAAGAGGTGAATTATATGGAAGAATCCTATGAAAACACCTACAATCCTTCATGGAAGAATCATCTTAATTTCTCATGGAAGGATCAGCAGAAGCCTAATCAAGGCTTCAATAATAATAATAATGGTGGGAGAATTCGGTTTGGCAATAGCAAGTCTTTTCCATCATCATCTCAGCAACAGACAGAGAAGTCTAGGCAGAGCCTCTCTGACTTAGCAACCATAGTCTCTGATCTAACTAAGAACACTCACAGTTTCATGACTGAAACAAGGTCATCCATTAGAAATCTGGAGGCACAAGTGGGTCAGCTGAGTAAAAGAGTTACTGAACTCCCTCTAAGTACTCTCCCAAGCAATACAGAAGAGAATCCAAAGAGAGAATGCAAGGCCATCAATATGTCCAACATAGCCAAACCTGGAGAGGAGGGAAAGGCAGTGATTCCAGTGAGGAAGACCTCAATGGACGTCCACTGGCCACTAAGGAGTTCCCTAATGAGGAACCAAAGGAATCTGAGGCTCATACAGAGACCATAAAAATTCTACTGAACTTTCTGTTGCCATTCATGAGCTCTGATGAGTATTCTTCCTCTGAAGAGGATGAAGACATTAATGAAGAGCAAGTTGCTCTGTATCTAGGAGCAATCATGAAGCTAAATGCCAAGCTATTTGGTAATGAGACTTGGGAGGATGAACCTCCATTGCTCATCAATGAACTAAATGCCTTGGCTCAACTGAAATTTCCTCAGAAGAAACCGGATCCCGGAAAGTTCTTAATACCTTGTACCATAGGCACCATGGCCTTTGAGAAGGCTCTGTGTGACCTGGAGTCAGGAATAAACCTTATGCCACTCTCTGTAATAGAGAAACTAGGGATCTTTGAGGTACAAGCTGCAAGATTCTCACTAGAACTGGCAGACAAATCAAGAAAATAGGCTTATGAACGTGTAGAGGATGTCTTAGTAAAGGTTGAAGGCCTGTACATCCCTGCTGATTTCATAATCCTAGACACTGGGAAGGATGAGGATGAATCCATTATCCTTGAAAGACCCTTCCTAGCCACAGCAAAAGCTGTAATTGATGTGGACAGAGGAGAGTTAGTCCTTCAATTGAATGAGGACTACCTTGTGCTTAAGGCTCAAGGATCTTCTTCTGTAACCATGGAGAGGAAGCATGAAAAGCTTCTCTCAATACAGAGTTAAACAGAGCCCCCACACTCAACTTCTAAGTTTGGTGTTGGGAGGCCACCATTAAGCTCTGAGTCTCTGTGAAGCTCTCTAAGAGCTCAATGTCAAGCTATTGAAATTAAAGAAGCGCTTATTGGGAGGCAACCCAATGTTATTTAATTATATTTGTTTTGTTTTACATTGTCATTTTATGTTTTCTTTAGGTAGATGATCATGTGGAGTCACAAAAACAACTGCAGAATTAAGGCGGAATCAGAAACAGCATGAAAAATAGAACACCCTGGAGGACAGGCTTACTGGCATTTAAATGCCAGTAAGGATAGCAGAATGGGCGTTTAACGCCTAGTCTGGCAGCATTCTGGGCATTAAATGCCAGAATTGGCAGGCACACTAGCGTTTAATGCCAGAAAAGGGTATCTGGCTGAAGGCTGGCATTAAACGCCAGAGTAGGCAGACAGACTAGCGTTTAACGCCAGAAAGGGGCATCACACTGGCGTTTAACGCCAGAAAAGGTAGCAGAGCTGGCGTTAAACGCCAGAATTGGCACACAGTGGGCGTTTAAACGCCAGAATGGTGCAGGGACCCATATTCCTTGACATCTCAGGATCTGTGGACCCCACAGGATCCCCACCTACCACACCTCTCCTTCTCTCCTCTTCACATCTTTCCATATCACTCTTCCCCAAACACCCTTGACCAATCCAATCACCACCTCTTCTCCAAACACCATTCACCTATCAAATCCTACTCTCTTCCCCATAATCTCTTCACCACTCACATCCATCCATCATAAAACCCCACCTACCTCACCATTCAAATTCAAACCATTTCCCTCCCAAACCCAACCCCTCATACACAAACCCCCTCTCTCTCTCTTACCCTATAAATACCCCTGCTCACCACCTTCATTTTCACACATCATACACACTAACACCCCCTTGGCCGAATCCATTCCTCCCTTCCATCTCCTCCATTCTTTCTTCTTTTTCAGTCCGGAAACTATAAGGTTGGCATTCAACTTGCCAATAATAAGAGGAGATCCTCATCCTTTCACTAGAAGAGTCAACTTTGATCAAAGGTTGGACCAAGTCCTCATGGACATCTGTGTGGAAGGAGCTCAATGGAAGAGAGACTCAAGAGGCAAGCCGGTTCAATTGAGAAGGCCTAACCTCAAACCCGTGGCTAGGGGATGGTTGGAGTTCATCCAATGCTCTATCATTTCCACTAGCAACCGGTCTGAAGTTACTGTGGACCGGGCTATCATGATCCATAGTATCATGATTGGAGAGGAAGTAGAAGTTTATGAGATCATATCTCTAGAACTATACAAGGTGGCTGACAAGCCCTCCACTTTGGCAAGGTTAGCCTTTCCTCATCTCATTTGTCACCTATGCAATTCAGCTGGAGTTGTCATAGAGGAAGATATCCTCATTGAAGAGGACAAGCCCATCACTAAGAAGAGGATAGAGCAAATAAGAGAGCCAACTCATGGACCTCAACAAGAGCATGAGGAAGTTCCTCATCAAGAAATCCTTGAGATGCCTCAAGGGATGCATTTCCCTCCACACAACTATTGGGAGCAACTCAACACCTCTTTAGGAGATTTGAGTTCCAACATGGAGCAACTAAGAATGGAGCACCAAGAGCACTCCATCATCCTCCATAAAATCAGAGAGGACCAAAAGGCCATGAAAGAGGAGCAACAAAGGCAAGGAAGAGACATAGAGGAGTTAAAGCATTCCATAGGATCTTCAAGAGGAAGAACTAGCCGCCATCACTAAGGTGGACCCGTTCTTTAATTTCCTTGTTCTTATTTTTCTATTTTTTGTTCTTATGCTTTATGTTTTGTCTATGTTTGTGTCTTCATTACATGATCATTAGTGTTTAGTGTTTATATCTTAAAGCTATGAATGATTCGATGAATCCCTCACCTTTCTTAAATAAAAAATGTTTTTAATTGCAAAAGAACAAGAAGTGCATGATTTCGAATTCTATCTTGAAGTTAGCTTAATTATTTTGATGTGGTGGCAATACTTTTTGTTTTCTGAATGAATGCTTGAACAGTACATATTTTTGATAGTGAAGATTATGAATGTTAAAATTGTTGGCTCTTGAAAGAATAATGAAAAAAGAGAAATGTTATTGATAATCTGAAAAATCATAAAAATTAATTCTTGAAGCAAGAAAAAGCAGTGAAAAAGCAAAAGCTTGCGAAAAAAAAAGTGGCGAAAAATAAAAGAAAAAGAAAGAAAAAGAAAAAGCAAGCAGAAAAAGCCAATAACCCTTTAAACCAAAAGGCAAGGAAAAAAAGGATCCAAGGCTTTGAGCATTAATGGATAGGAGGGCCCAAAGGAATAAAATCCTGGTCTAAGCGGCTAAATCAAGCTGTCCCTAACCATGTGCCTGTGGCGTGAAGGTGTCAAGTGAAAAGCTTGAGACTGAGCGGTTAAAGTCGTGGTCCAAAGCAAAAAGAGTGTGCTTAAGAACTCTGGGCACCTCTAACTGGGGACTCTAGCAAAGCTAAGTCACAATCTGAAAAGGTTCACCCAGTTATGTGTCTGTGGCATTTATGTATCCGGTGGTAATATGGGAAAACAAAATGCTTAGGGTCACGGCCAAGACTCATAAAGTAGCTGTGTTCAAGAATCAACATACTAAACTAGGAGAATCAATAACACTATCTGAATTCTGAGTTCCTATGGATGCCAATCATTCTGAACTTCAAAGGATAAAGTGAGATGCCAAAACTGTTCACAAGCAAAAAGCTACTAGCCCCGCTCATCTAACTGAGACTAATCTTCATTGACACTTTTGAAACTTATTGCATATTCTCTTCTTTTTATCCTATTTTGTTTTTAGTTGCTTGGGGACAAGCAACAATTTAAGTTTGGTGTTGTGATGAGCGGATAATTTATACCATTTTTGGCATTGTTTTTACATAGTTTTTAGTATGTTTTAGTTAGTTTTTATTATATTTTTATTAGTTTTTATGCAAAAATCACAATTCTGGACTTTACTATGAGTTTGTGTATTTTTTTGTGATTTCAGGTATTTTCTGGCTGAAATTGAGGGACTTGAGCAAAAATCTGATTCAGAGGCTGAAAAAGGACTGCAGATGCTGTTGGATTCTAACCCTCCTTCACTCGAAGTGGATTTTCTGGAGCTACAGAAGCCCAATTGGCGAACTCTCAATTGCGTTGGAAAGTAGACATCCTAGCTTTCCAGAAATATATAATAGTCTATACTTTGCCCGAGATTTGATGGCCCAAATTGGCGTCCAAACGCACACCAAGGATTTCTAGCGTAAAACACCAAAACTGGCACCAAAACTGGCATAAAACGCCCAAACTGGCACCCAATCTGGCGTTTAACTCCAAGAACAGCCTATGCACGTGAAAGCTTCAATGCTCAGCCCAAGCACACACCAAGTGGGCCCTGGAAGTGGATTTCTGCACTATCTGCACTTAGTTACTCATTTTTCTGTAAACCTAGGTTACTAGTTTAGTATAAAAACTACTTTTAGAGATTTATTTCATATCTTGAATCACCTTTACATGCTATTGTTCATGTTTGGAGGCTGGCCTCACAGCCATGCCTAGACCTCTTTCACTTATGTATTTTCTACGGTGGAGTTTCTACACCCCATAGATTAAGGTGTGGAGCTCTGCTGTTCTTCATGAATTAATGCAAGTACTATTGTTTTTCTTTTAATTCACGCCTACTTCTTCTCCAAGATATACTCTTGTACTTAATTCAGTTAAGTCAGAATAAAGGGGTGACCCGTGACCATCACCTACTATCTTCGTTACTCGCTTAGCCAAGATTCGCGTGCCTAACAACCACAAGCGGTCTACATGATGTTCAACGTAGTCATTGGACGACAGTCGGAGTATATTCTCTTGGATATCTAATACACGGACCGAGTCCGTGAGATTAGTATCCTCGTGGTATAGGCTAGAACCATTGACAGCATTCCTGAGATCCAAAAAGTCTAAACATTGTCTGTGGTATTCCGAGTAGGATCTGGGAAGGGATGACTGTGACGAGCTTCAAACCTGCGAATGTTGGGCGCAGTGACAGTGTGCAAAAGGATAAGGGTCCTATTCCGACGCTAGCGGGAACCGACAGATGATTAGCCGTGCGGTAGCTGTATATGGTATTTTTCATCCGAGACGAGAAATCCAACAGTTGATTAGCCGTACAGAGATCGTACCTGGTATTTTTCATCCGAGAGGATCATACAGCTTTCCATGGAAGGGAGCACGCATGATTGGAAGAAGGCAATAGCAAAGCAGAGGTTCAGAAGCAACGAAACATCTCCAAACGCTTATTTGAAATTCCCACCAATGAATTACATAAGTAACTTTATCTTATTTTATGTTTTATTTATCTTTTAATTATCAAAACCTCATAACCATTTGAATTCGCCTGACTGAGATTTACAAGATGACCATAGCTTGCTTCAAGCCGACAATCTCCGTGGGATCGACCTTTACTCACGTAAGGTATTACTTGGACGACCCAGTGCACTTGCTGGTTAGTTGTGCGGAGTTGTGAAAAGTGTGAATCACGATTTCGTGCCCCATACATTCAACTGAAAAGCTCTTTTGGAAAGCATTCTCAAAATTCCATTCATGCAAAAATTTTCGAACTGAGGAGTTAATGCTTGCCCCCTTTGCAAATCAAAGATGTGGGCCATCTTGGTTCCAATGCCTCCTTTTCTCCAATTATGATCACAATATTTTGAACAACATTATTTGGGCTCTTTCCTTGCTATTCGGGTGTTCCCGACGGGAATCCCATAATATAAAAATGAACATTTCAAGTGACCCTCCATTCCCCCCATTATGTTGCTAGACAAATGGGTTTTTCACAAGTTCTCACAGCTCCTTTCCCTCAGAAAGGTAAAGCTCTCTACCATATAGAATTCAAATCAAAAGAGAATGTTAAAAATTGCCTTGATATCAGTGACAAAAATCGAAGCCATTACTCTCATCTGCCTTTTGTTTACAGTGACTTTTTTGCTACTAAATATTTTGTTGAATGGTGGAATAATTATTATTATTATTCTCGATATCCTTCACTGGATGAAATAAAGAAAGGCTCGATTAAGTCCCCTCCGACTGTTTCTGAGGCATCCCCAAAGAGGGCTCAAAAAATAAAGATCGAAGTTACTGAAACCTCAAAACAACAAAAATAAAAGGCGCAAAAAACTTCCACCAAGATTACCAAATCAACAAAGGTAAAAACTTGGTTAAATTTCTCTTTTATTTATTCTTTTAGAATTCTCATATTAAACTCTAAACAGTCATCCAGCGAAAGTTCCTCCGATAAAAGCCCTCAACCTTCAAACAAACAAACTTCTTCCCATTCGAAAGATTCCTCCTCTCCTTCCAATGATTCTAATGCGAATGATTCATTGAAAATTTCTTCTCCATTTTTGCACCTCAAACCCAGAAGGTCTATCAAGGTATATTTATTAACTAATTCAACATTAAATTTATTGATTTTGACTTTATTTTGCTCATAGCTACTTTTATCATAACAAAGACTGGAGAAACCATTCGATCAACTCCTTCTACATCAATGGTACAAGACAACCCAAAAAAGAAGAAAGATCATCATCCAAGTTCATCATCTTCAAGTGTCAATGTAATCTCTCATTATCTACCACAAACTCAAAAAGCTCAATCACCCGTTTAGCCATAGACTACTTCCATCATCTCTCCTATCAAAGTTATCTATCCATCAGCCATCGAAGAACAAAATCCAATGGGCTCGATTGAAGAAAGATTCCTTTCATTTCAAGATGTGAATAATTCTTCTCCTTTTTCTCCTATTGATGTTAACCTTATCATCAATACTCCTTTTTCGCAAATAATTGACTCTCTAGTTCAGGAAACTGGAAAAAAAATGTCTCATCCTCAAGCTATTCTAGAGTTCCAAATTCCTTCAGATCTAACTGGTCAATCCAGGTCATCTCCTCAACAAGATTCAAAACCTAAAAAAGGGCCTTCAGCCACTATCTCTGGCCCTCCTGATGTTGAGTTAGTTGAACTCTTAGCTATAATATCCAGAATTACTCACAAGGTAGAGATACCAACTTCAATTCTAACTATGGAGGAATTGCCAGGACGAAGTCTTCTAGAAGATCTAAACCTGCAGACTTTTAAACAATTAACTTTCCTTCTTAGGCTCTTAACTCATATTGTCGATTAGTGGGTTAAACAAGATGATTTGAACAACATCTTATTTGACATTTTGAGTGCCTTTCTTGAATTCCAGGTTCCACTTCAATTTTCTAAGGTGGTGAAGAAATTTGAGAAGGTTTCTAATAACCTTTTCATTTCTCAAGACAAAATAAATGAAGTGAAGAAAGGAATGGTCAAAATCGAAGCAGAAGCTACATATATTGATGTGTCCTACCAATCAACACAAAGAATATTCAAGAAATTCGAGATCAATGTTGCCCATGCTACCAGCACTCGAGCTCGCTTAGCAAAGCATAGGGCAAAACTAGAAAAAGAGCTTGCTTTAGTTCGAGAAGAAAAAGTTACTTTGGAGGAACTTTATGTTAAAGTACAAAAGAAAAAATCAAATCTATTTCGAAGCCTTTGTGAAATGGAGAACAAATAGGCTGAGATTAAAAGAAAGTACGACAGGATGCAAGTCAAAGAAAATGACAAAATCATGGTTTTCTCTTCTTATAATGAAGAAAGAGTTCAACTTCGCTTTGAGCGGGAGGAATTATTAGAGCCTTATGTTCCAATGATTTAAAATATTCTTTTGTATAGAAACTTTCTTTCTATTATTTGTACTTCTCTTTTATATATTAAACATTACTTTCCCAGCATCGATATCGTTTTAGATATTTTCCATTTATTTACTTAACTTCATCACCCAAATTGATATTCTTAATGCGATATGTATTCACGGAATATAAATTGATTACCTAGAAAGGTCCTTCCTAATTATGGGACCACTTACCATAAAATTTTGACTTTCTTTCTATCGGTAATATAACTTTGAGAACTAATTTACCCACTTGGAAACACTTTTTTTACTCATCGATTATAAATACGAGCAATACTTTCTTTTTTATGAATGAGATTTTCGAGTGCCAAGATACATTCATTATCTAACTCATTCAATTCATCGAACATTGCATTCCAATCATCTTCAATTGGCAACTCATCTTGCCTCATTACTCTTAAGGTATTGAGGTTAATTTCTAAGGGTAATACTGCATCATGACCATAACCTAATTTATAAGGAGATGTATTCGTCGATCCTCTGGATGAATTTTGATAAGCCCATAATACTTGACTTAAAGTCTCATGCCAAGTTCAAAGTTTTTGCCCAATTTTCTTTTTAATCAAGTTAATTAAAATTTTATTTGCTGCTTCAACTTGGCCATTTGCTTGTGCGTAATATAGGGTTGAAGTTACTATAGTTATATTTCTCGATGCCTTAAAATTTCTAATATATTGGCCAGCAAACATAGTACCTTGGTTGGTGCTCAATGTTTGAGGAATTCTAAATCAATGAATTATATATTCTTCTATGAAATTAATAATTTCATTTTGACCTGCCTATACTAAAGGAACAGTTTTAGACCATTTTGTGAAATAATCAATAGCTACTAAAATACATTTATGATTCTTCAATGAAGGGGAATGAATTATTCCAATCAAATCCAAAGCCCATCCTCTAAATGACCAATGGTTTATAAACAAATGTAATTTAGAAGCAGAAATTTGTTGTATTACTCCATGCTTTTGATATTCTTGGCATGTTTTAGCATAATCAATACAATCCTTAACCATAGATGGCCAATATACTTGATCACGTCGAAGTTTCCATTTCCTTTTTTTCTCTAGCTTGATGAGCACCACATATGCCTCTATGGACTTTACCAAGAGCAATATCCTGTTCAGATTTACTTAAACACCTCGAAAGGCTTCCTTCGATATCTTTTTTATATAACTCATTGCCCATCAACACAAAATTTATTGCTTTTAATTTAACTTTCTGACTGACTCAAGTATTAGGATTTTGCAAATATTCCACAATCGGTTTCCTCGAATCATCATCATCCCATTCATCTACAACTAAAACTTCTCTTTCTTCAATAGGCACCAAAATTTGTCGAACTTTGGCCAATTTTCCTAAATTTTCAGGAATTATTTTATATTTGGATTCAATCTGAGCCAACTCATTGGCAATCTCATTTTGAATTCTTGGAATATGAACCAAGGACACTTTTTGGAAAGTTACCAATAAGTCTCATGCTGTCGACAAATACTTTTATAATTTCTCATTATTATATTTGAATTCTTTCGACAATTGCTTTAAAACTAACTGAGAATCTCCCAAAATTTAAACATCCAGTGCCCCTTTATTGATTAAAATCTCCAATCCCAAAATTAACGCCTCATACTCAATGATATTATTTGAACACGAATATTTAGGTCAAACCAGAATTTCAATAGGACACCCTCCAGGGAAATGATTAAAATCCCAACTCCAACACCATCTTTATGTTTTGAACCATAGATATATGACTTCCAACAATCAAAATCTACTTTGATAATATTTGTCCCCTGGTCATTATGATTATTCGGTCTATCAACTAAAATAGCGCCCAATGACTTGACCTTTAATGGCCTTATCTAGAATATTGCAAATTGAATTCTGTTAAAGCAAGTATCCATTTGCCCAATTGACCTCTTAACATGGGCTAAGGTACCATGTATTTTATCAAATCCGTTTGAGCAACCACTTTAATAGTCTTTGCAACCATGTAACATTTCAATTTCATACAAGCATAGTAAAGAGACAAATATAATTTTTCAATCAGAGAATATCTTGACTCAATATCAGACATCACTCTACTCAAATAATAAATGTCCCTTTCATGACCTTCCTCATTATCTTGAGCTAACATACATCCGATAGTATTTAATTTATCGAAGCTGCAATGTATAACTTTAATGGTTCATGAGGACAAACAGTTGCCGTTATTGGTGCCTTGGACGGGTATGCCTTGATCGAATCAAATACTTTTTGATGTTCCTCTGTCTAAACATACTACGACTTATCTTTGAGTTTGACCAATGATGAAAAAACTTGTGTTTATCCAGAAAGATTAGAGATATCACGTCAAAGAAAATTAACTTTTTCCAAAAAGGACTGTACCTCTTTCTTCGACGTTAGTAGAGGTAGCTCCAAAATTTGACTTAGCCTTATTTTTATCAATGGCAATCCCTTTCTTTTGAACCACGAATCCCAAAAAATTCTATGCTGATACTCCTAATGCACACTTCAAAGGATTTATCTTTAAACTTTTTTACACATGATATCAAATGCTTGTCATAAATGATCGAGATGTTAGTCTATCGACTTTGACTTAACCATTACATCATCGATGTATACTTCCATAAATTTTCTAATAAATTCATGAAAAATAATATTCATAGCATGCTGATACGTCACACCGGTATTCTTCAAACCAAAAAGCATCACTACCCATTCATAAGTTCCTAATGCCCCAGGACATTGAAAACTAGTTTTCGAGACATCATCCTTAACTATAAAAATTTGGTTATATCCTGAATAACCATCTATGAAACTTGGAATTTCATTACCTGCTACAGAATCAACTAGCATGTCCGCCACAGGCATAAAATATTCATTCTTGGAAGTAGCATTATTTAAATCTCAAAATTCAATACACACTCATAACTTCCCATTCTTTTTCATCACAGGTACAATATTTGATACCCAATCCACATAACGAGCCATTCGAATAAAATTTGCTTTAATCAATCTTTTGATTTCTTCTTTAATCTTTAGATTGATTTCAGGTGCAAAGCATCGAGGCACTTGCTTCACTGGCCGGGCAAATGGCTTCAAAGCTAATCGATGTTCTACTAAAGAACGATCAAGTCTAGACATCTCATGATAATTCCAAGAAAAATAATCTCTGTATTCAACTAAAAGACTGATTAATTCTGTTCGAAATTGCTCGTCAATATTCTTACAAATATAAGTAGGTCTAACATCATCGATAGAACCTAAATTAATTTCCTCAAGAAGATCTTGAGACTCAAAACCTCTTTTAACATTATCATCATTGACTGAATATTTTTTGAAACCCAAAGGTTCTAAATCATAAATGCAATAGAAAGATAAATCTATCAACTCATTTGAGGAAAAATAAATTTTATTATCAAGTAAATCAACAATCGAATCATTTTCAATACAAAGACTTTGAGATATATTAACAGAAAACTGGTCAATAACATTTTTTTTTTAGGAATGAGAAAAGTAATAAAACCTAAAGTATGCCTAAATTCGATTTGAAGAATCGAATTTATACTAGGAATTGGAAAAATTGAATTGAAATTTCTATGTAATTCAACTTCATCAGAAGAATCACTTCTAACACAAGAAAACCTTTCTACAGAATTGAAACTATTTAAATAATTTTCTAAAGTAACCAGATTATTTGAAATAGCTTGACTTTCAGCCATGGCAAGATATTTTCGAACCACCAATCTTTACAGAACCACTACTCCCATCCAGTAGGAGGAAAATTGAGCTTTGGCTAACAAAGCTTCACATTAAGTCCCTCTGAAGTTAAAAAGTAGCCCTCACAATTATATGAATTAAGCACCCTATCGACATTAAGAGGTTTCAGCTTCTCATTATAAACCTTAAAATTGACATGTAACTGTTCCAAATATAAACTTGAATCTGCTTTAATTACTTCAGATTTCCTTCATCAGTTCAAAGAAGAATACTCTTATGCACGATCGAAGGTACAGCTCCAACACTGTGAATCCAGTCTCACCCTAGCAATGCATTATAACTAGCTTTAGAAGACACTACCATAAAAACAGTGTGTCGATTCGAAGATACCTGCACTCGAAGAGTTACTAGTCCTTTTGTAGGAGTTGATATACTACTATAATCGGTCACTGAGATATTAGTAGGGATCAAATCATCAAAATGTTTCCCCACCTTTGTCAACATCCTTTCTGGCAACAAACTAATCGCTACCCCTCATCGACCAGGACTTTGTTAACACAAATGCCACTCATGTAAGCAGTGACTTGTAATGGCCGAAGATGTGATTTCTGCTTCTCTGTTGGCCTTTGAAAGTACCCCAACTCATCTTCAGATCGAGTGAAAGCAAATGCCTCTTTATCCTCCACATCATAATCCTCACTTGGATTTTCTTCATATTCTCCCAGATATTCATCAGTAGGTATAATCAAAATGGTACTAACATCTCCTCATCACCTTCTTCAAAATACTATTCATCTAAATCAACATTTTTCTCTTTGTCATCGATTGGGGCTACAACTACAGCCTTGCCCTTTTCGAATTTAGCTAGTAAAGGAATTCTTTTAGGAACCGTTTCTCCATCAAATGGAAAGATAACTTGAGAATGAACAGAAAGAATTGCCCCCTTGTCTTTATTATTCAATGACTTTCTTCGCCTCATTCGTCATCCATTCCTTCCTCCTCAATTTCATCCGGCTCTTCCTCAAGGATATAGATAATGGCCACAACAAAAATCTCGATGACCTCTCTGAGGATTACGCCTATATTGTGCATCTCGATTATGAAATTCCTGACAATTTCTAATCCATTGCACACCCAAAGCTTGAGAGCAATTTATTGGAGGAGAAAAGTTCCTTTGAAGGACACCAAAATTTTGTCCCTCTTGCCTTCGAGGAGGTTGTCTTTGCCGAACCTGTTCTTCCTTATGCGCTAACTCCTTTTTCATTCTTTATTTTAGGATATAACTGCAGCATCAGCATCAAACACAGCATTACATCGAGGACATAAAGACACATATCGATCTCTTAACTTTTGTTGCATAAAAAACTCCAACAATTCTTCACCAACACCAGGATACACTGCCCCAACATTAGTTTCGAAATCCCCTAAAAAAAACTAACCATGTTGATCCCTAAAAAGGCTCCACAAAATTTGTGCCAATATCGAAGGGATCAGAATCAACCTTCATGTCCTTTTTGCCATCATCGAACTTCAATCTCCCTTCCATAATTGCCTCTTGAATCAAGTTCTTGAAATGGATAGAATTATTAATTGAATCGTTAGTTGCTTAATGAAATTTACAATAGGATTTTCCCTTTAAATCTTTTGTCAAAAGGAATGCTTTGTCTTCAGGCAAACTAATTGTTTATCTTTAAGCAACACATCAAATATTTGATCAGATTTTGAAATATCAAAACTATATTTCTAGCCACTCTTATGTTTTATATCATTGGATCTATTAACATTTACAATTTTCTTAAGCAATGAGCATACATAAGGTGGACTTTTCTTTAATTCAGCCAAATCAACTTCGGACAACTCAAAATCAGACTCCTCACTTGAGAATTTCATCTCGACGTATGAAACTTTTTCTTTTCGAGAAAAACCTTACTTTTCAACCTTTTCCCATTTTTAAATTTTTCTTTCTCTTTCCGAAGAATCTCTACCTGATGCGCTCTTTTTGCCAAATGAACCAAGTCAGGAATATGAATATTAAGTCATTTTTGACGCATGTAAAAGCCTAAATCCATGGTGGCTATTTTAACTACTTCACTTTCAAGAAGAGATACATAACATCGACTTCGAGCATTTTTAAAACGAATCATAAAGTCATCAATTGATTTTCTATTCTCATGTTTCAAAGCCACCAAGTCAGTGATGGTCACATTCAACTCTCCGCTGAAAATTTGAGAATGAAAAGCACTCTCCAGTTGTGCTCAGGTTCCAATCAAATTGGGCCTAAAATTAGAAAACCAAGTGAATGCATTCTTTGTTAAAGAAGAAGGAAAAAATTTCATCTTTAAATTTTCATCATTCGCTAAGTTTTCCAACTCAACCATATATCGAGCAATATGTTCAGTGGTCGATTCACCAACTTTCCTTGCAAATATTGTTACTATTTTAGAATTTTTCACTCCTCTAGGCACTTCTGCCGCTTGTACAGCAGTAGGAAAAGCAGAAACAAAGTAAGTTTCATAAAACCTACATTGAATCCAACCCTATTAAGTACATCTTCAACAATCTTAGTAACTTGGTATCTCTCACCACGCTGATTAACTGTCATTCGAGCCAACACATCATCCGCATTTTGATCTCGTCAAACAACTTGAGGAGTATCTCTAAAATGCATATCACCTCCCATATTTCTAGGCATATTCATCTTATCTTCCTGATTTATCTGCAAATTTTGATCTCCTTCATCATAATCAACAATTCGAGCAATTCTCTTCATTTTCCTAGTAAGGCGCTCGAATTTTAATTCGTGATCAACCCTCATAGGATTCAAAATTATAGTCATCTGCTGAGTCAACAAATTGACCAAATCATGATGACTTTCATCAATATGTTGCCGAAAAGCAGCCATCAAACTAAAAGCATTCGATGTAGAACCCAACTGATAATCCCGAGAAAATTCAGAATATAATGGAGGCACTGGGTTACCACCAAAACTTGATGAATTTTCAAATCTAATTGGTGGAGCATACCTACTTATTGGTGGAGTATAACTTGGAGAAATGTCATAAAGAGGCCAACTAATAGTTACTAACATTTGCGTCATAGCAATTTGTGGACATTGATTTCACCCACTATTCCCAACTGGGGATTAGTAACTCCTACATTCTCCCCAATCGTACTACTTTCAACACGTGACAATATTTTCAAAGGAATTGATGCAACTATAGCAACATTAACATTTGCAGATGATTCCAGATGATTCCACATTAGTATTAGAAACTTTTTCTACCATTCGAATAATCTTGCTACTTCTAAGTTTCATGCACTAGATCATTATAAAACACTTTTTGACACAATTTTTAAAACTGTCCATCGGATGTGCCAATTTATTTTACAAATTTTTCGTAAATTTAAATAGTTCGATATCTAGTGATTTGGGAGCGAAACCTACTCCTCTTTATGAGTATTAGTTCTCGAAAGTGCATCAAAGATTCATTTTATTGGACAAAATAATAAAAGAAAATCTAAAAGAAAAAAACAAATTTAAAAATAAATATGACTGGAATTGAATGAAATAACATTGATTTAAATAAAATAATAAACTGCTTTCAACAAAATCAAAAGACTTTGAAATAAAAAACAAAGTATTGAATCTTAAAGAAAAATGAAAAGAATAAACTTGCTGGAAAGATAAATTTGCAAGAAGAAAAAGTTTATAAAAAATTTAAATGAAATTTAAAAGACATGGAAGGAACCCTATAAAAAAAAGCTCTTAGCAGACTCAGGAATTTGCTATCATATAAGTGAGAGTATTTTTTTTATTCGAGATTTCAATCCTTTTTTCTTCGAACTTTCACTTATTTATACGAATTTTTGACCAATCAAATTTAAACATAACTCTAACGTATATTAATCTTTGAGTAATTGTTTCCCTTTTTTTGCACGATATGAGTAATTGTTATTAATTAGTTTCACTTATCAACTTTTTCATTTTTTCGATTACTTTATTCTTTCACGATAAGTCCTTACCTATCGAAATTTATTTTCTTGTCAATATGTCATCCTGGATAAATCTCATAAATAAAGTTTCTATTTCAAAATTCAAAACTTATTTATTTTCAACTAACGGGACAATTGAGAATATATTGGAACCAAAATAGAATACAGTTAATATTGACAATGATCAAGATAGTCCTTGAGTAAAACAATCTGTCTTGTATCAGTGCTTGCATGCTTTCTTGTAATTGCCTCGTATAATTCTAGTATAGGTTAATATTTAAATTCGTTTTTAAAAGATCACTTATTTTTTAAATTAGTTCTCAAAATTTTTTTTAGTTATATTAGTTCTTAGAAAATAAAATGTAAGTTAAATTGGTCCTTTCCTTTATTAGATGATAATGTGTCACGTTAAGTGCCACGTGGCATGATAACGTGGTAGGTTAATACTACGTGTCACAAGATGATTGGTTGACGTGTCACTCGAGATGTAAACAAATTATTTATAATCAAAATAGTCCTGAAAGTCCAGACGTAAGTTATTTTCATCCCTAAAATTTTAAAAATTAATCAAATTAGTCCTTATATAATTTTTTTATTTTTTCTTCGTAATATTAAATTTAAAATATTTTTTTATAGTACTAATTTTAATATTATTTTTTAGATCTTAATAATAAAATTCTCTTTACATAAAATAATAAAAGTAATAAAATTATTATAAAATTATTTTGTTATTTGTATTTTAAAATTTACATTTTCAAATTATAATTTTTTATAGTGAATTTTTTTAAACGAATTTATCAAATTATTGTTGATTATATATTTAAAAATTTAATATTTTAAATCTCACTAAATAATAAAGTAGTTATTTTAAAATTTAAATCTTTTAAATTTTTTTTAAATTATAATTTTTACTATTATTTAATTTATATAGTAGAACTCAATAATTAAAAAACCAATTTGTAAAATTACTTATTAAATCTTAATATTTTAATATAATTTTTTTAAAATAACTACTATATTTATTTAGTGAAATCAAATATATTAAAACTAGTTATATATACTAGTTATATACTAAAAAATTTTAATATTTTAGATTTTACTAAATATATAAAAAATAAAATAATTTTAAACTGTTTTAAATTGATTTTATACAATCTCTTAAACATTATCAAAAGAATAATAGTACATAGTGCATTAATTAAGTGAAAGTTTGTATAGCCCGTTGTTTAAAACGTTAATTAACTTGGAAACTTTCTATTAGCACGTTGCCTATAATTGTGTTGAATAGCCTTCCCCTCCGAATTATATACATATATATATTAAAAAAAATTAAATCACATATATATTTATATAAATACATTAATAGTTAATTTTAGTTATTAATTTTAGTATACAAATAATATTTTTGATAGAAATCACAAATATATGTCCTTAAGACACATAATAATAATAATAATAATAATAATAATAATAATAATAATAATATTTATTATTATTATTATTAGTAGTAGTAGTAAAATTTTAAAATATTCTTTTAATAAAATATACGCAAGAAGCATAAAAAAATCTTGACTTTATATATTTTAATAAAAACTTTGTGATTAACTAAATTCTTTGTCGTATTTCTGTATAGTTCTAATAATATAAAATAAAATAATTTTGAGCTAATTTTTATTGTCTTCTAAATATTTTTTAATATATATATATATATATATATATATATATATCATTTTGCGACTTATTTTATCTTAAAATTGAAAATAATGCTATACTATTTTATGTCCGGTAATGAAGCCATTGTTTTCTTTTGAATTGTTACTAGTGTACAGGTACGTGTATGGAGGCAGAAAAATGAAGAATAAGGGCCAAAATTTTCTTTAGCAAACCAAAGATTCGGTCAATTAATGCTATTTTTGGTTTGCACAGATCTTAGTAACACAAGTATAAATACCCCAAGATTGTGAAAGGTTTTCATCATCACCATCTGCATAGTCTAATAAACGATTGGGAAGGATTCCTTCCCAATCAACCCAGATTTAATTTGGTTCCATATTCAATTTCCTGAAAAATGGCAAACGGCAAAGTCATTGTCGCTGGAGTATCTATCATTCTTGTTGTTGGTGTTGTCATTGGCACCGTTGCCGTTGTTAGCAACAACACCAGCAACGACCAATTGAAAACCCACAATAAGGCAGTTGACTCATTGTGCCAAAACGCAGATGACAAGAAACTTTGTTATGATATCATTGGCAATGTCAATACCACAGACCCAAAGGATTACGTCTCAGAAGTGGTAAGGAAAACCTTGGACAGTGTGATAAAGGCATTCAACATGACTGATACCCTCTCCGTAGAGCACGGTCAGAGTAATCCAGGCATGAAGATGGCCCTTGAAGATTGCAAGGACTTGTTGCAATCGGCAATGCACGAACTGGAGGCCTCTATCAACCTTGTCTCTGAGAACAACTTTGCAAGTGTTTACCAGAGTTCTGCAGAACTCAAAAACTGGTTGGGTGCCGTCATTGCCTACCAACAATCTTGCATGGACGGCTTTGACACCGAAGGTGAAAAGAAGGTCCAAACCGAGTTGCAATCTGACAGCTTGGACAGTGTTGGCAAACTCACTGGTCTTGCTCTTGATGTTGTTTCCGGATTGTCCCACTTCCTTAATGGTCTTGGTTTGAACTTGAACCTCAAACCCGCTTCTAGGAAGCTCCTTGAGGTGGATCATGAGGGATTCCCCACTTGGTTATCCGCCGCAGATCGCAAACTCTTGGCTAACATGGATAATGTCAAACCTAATGTTGTTGTTGCCAAGGATGGTAGTGGCCAATTTAAGACCGTCTTGGACGCAATTAACTCCTACCCCGCCAACTTCCAAGGTAGATACATTATCTATGTTAAGGCTGGCGTTTATGACGAATACATTACCGTTGACAAGAAGTGCAAGAACTTGTTTATCTATGGTGATGGAAATACAAGAACCATTATCACTGGTCGCAAGAACTTCCATGAGGGTACCAAGACAATGAGAACCGCCACATTCTGTAAGTCTAGCTTTATTTCTCCTAGTTTCTATTCTATTTTGTCAAAATCATTTTATTATAGAAATGAAAATATATCATCCCAATTCACAATGTAAAACATGTTACTAGAAGATAAAATATGCTTATGTTGTTGTGATAACCAATTTTCTAAAAATTAATCAAGTATTTAATAGATTTGATATAAACTGTATGTGCAGCTTCCAATGCCGATGATTTCATTGCCAAGTCAATTGCATTCGAGAACACCGCTGGCGCTGAAGGTCACCAAGCAGTGGCACTTCGCGTGCAGGGAGATCGCTCAGCCTTCTTTGATTGCGCAATGCGTGGTTACCAAGATACACTTTATGCCCACGCCCATCGTCAGTTCTACCGCAACTGCGAAATCTCTGGTACCATTGACTTCATCTTCGGCTATGGCACCACCTTGATCCAAAACTCTAGGATCATTGTGAGGAAGCCCATGTCAAACCAGCAGAACATCGTGGTCGCCGATGGAACTGACCAGAAGAACATGCCTACTGGTATTGTCCTCCAAAATTGTGAGATCATGGCTGATGCCGCCCTCTACCCAGACAGGTTGACAGTGAGGACATTCTTGGCAAGGCCATGGAAGGCATTCTCAAGGGCAGTGTTCATTGAGAATAACATTGGTGATTTGATCCAGCCACAAGGTTACATCCCATGGAACCCACCAACTGAGGCTAACACTGACAATTGTTACTTTGCTGAGTTTGGAAACACTGGAGCTGGTGCCAACGCCGGAGCCAGGGCCAAATTTGCAAAAGGACTTATTAACAAGAATACTGCTGCTAAATATCTTGCTGAGCCATGGATTCAAGCTAGCACCTGGGTCCCAGCCACTGGCATTTCCTACGATGCTGGCTTCATCAAGGCTTAATTAAAGTCTGAAGAACAAAGAAGTATCAAGGGAAATTGGATTATCATGATTTTAATGTATTTGGTGGTGATCGTCAATGAATAGAATTTATTCATTTATTTTATTTCTCTCAAACTTAATTATTCAATTTTCTCTTGGTGTGCATTTATATTTTACACTTGAAAATTTAATTAACGAGGGCGAAAGAATATTATTGATCAAGGATCTGAAAATTGAACCTATCACCAAATTGCTCTAATTATTGTTTTTCTTGTTTAGATGTTCAACAAATTTATTTTAAATAATCCAGTTATAATAAATTAATATATAAAATTATAAATAAACACACAAAAATATAAATATATTTTAAGTTAACTTTTAAAAATGCATAAGTTAAAAATAAAGATGGATACTATCATAAAAATTTTATAATTGTCTTTATATAAAAATAATTTTTTTAATCTTTAAATGATGAATTATATGATTAAATTTGAATATATTATAAAAGTGTTATCTTTGTTTAAAAGGTAACTAAATAAATAAGTTACATTTTTAAATAATGCATTTTTATAAAAAAAAAATTATTTTTTTGGTTTGAGTAGTTGCCAAAAATAAATTCAGAACTATCGACCAAATTTTTTTAGTTATGTCATTTTACTTATCACAAATAAGTTTTAGGACAAATCTCAAATACGAAAATGAATATTTAAAAATAAAGGATATAGGCCATGCAAAAAAAAAAAAAAACTTCTTTAAAATTAGTCAAATAATGCCTTATAAAAGATCCATTTAGAAAGTTTTAAAATAAATTTTTTGAGTTTTTGACTTATAAAAAGTAGTAGCATTAATATTTGGTGTAATTTTTAAAATTAAATTACAGGTTTTTAACGAGCTATTTGAAAGCTTATAAAAAATTAAAAAATAACTTTTTTTTCGTAATAAAAATCTTTTTATCACATTTCTTTTAAAATAAATACTTTTAAAACTAAAAATTCAAATACAAAATCACTTATTTATAAACTATTTTTAATATAATTATTTATTATTTATGGTATTTTTCTAAAAAAGTTTAATTAAACCGTCTAAATTGGACCTAAATCAATAAGACCCCAAACGATCAAAATCCCTCCTCCAAATTTAAGCTATTCACGATCATTCTTTTTCTCTACCCCATCGCTTACTCTTCTCTTATCCGAATCGCTCTCCTCTCATCATCCCTCGTTATACTTCCCTCTACCTCATCCCTTCTTCTAATATATGTCACTCTCTCATCATCCTTTCTTCTTCTGATTTGCTTTGACTACGAAAGATGGAGGATCGACGACGGACAATAGAGGATCGACAAGGATATGGACGCACTACCGCAAGAGAATATGCACTGATGCACTCCCGATTTTTTTTATTCAAATCCAGTTATCAATTTGGATTATTTATCCATCTAAACGAATCGGACTGGCCAATAAATTTTGGTTTAACTGGTCCGATCCGATTACTCAGTCGATTTTCAAAATCATAATATTAACAAGTGGTGAAGACTCTGCATGTATGTGAAGTTAATAATTAAAGAATTATTTATTAAATTATTTAATAATTTTTAAGTATTAATTTAAAAATGATTATAATAAATTAAAAATATTATTATATATTAATCTAAGTTTTAGTTTTTATATTATATTGGTGGGCTATAATTTATATTAAATTTTTAACATTAAAAGTCTTGGTAATGATGCCTTAAATGTTGATGAGTTAAAGGATAATTTTTAACGAATTTTTAGAAATTATTTATTATTCCATTTTGAATTTGTAAATTTGTAAAAATGTAGATTTTTTGGAATTTGAACTAAAATATAAATTTTAAATTTTTATTCTTATTCATTTTAATTTTTTGATATTTTATTTGAATTTAAATGGAGAGTATTTTTTAATTGATATTTATGTTTTAAAATTAATAACAACTAATTTAAAAATAGTAATTGTAAATAATATGTACAAGTAGTAAATTAAATTAATTAGATTCAATTTATTATATATGCTGCAAAAGTAGTAAATCGAATCAACTTGATATGATTTACTATTGATTTATTATATTCCAAATTTCATTCCTAGGTAAATCGAATCTATTAACATCAATTTACATAAAAATTTACTAATTTGAATAATATTGATTCAATTTATATAGAAATATGAATGGAGACATACACGTAATGTTATTCGTTTTGAGACTTTTGTGTAATCTAAGTTGATACTTAGTTTAATTAAGTGTTTTATCCCAATTATTAATATTTTCATTCATTCTAATTGTCAATTCTTATAATATAATTTTTAAGCAAAAATAACCAATGACAAATTGATATTGATATTAATAATAAAAAATTAAACGTAAATTTATGATTCTAATTGTCATAAATATAATATTAACATAAATAGCTTTGTTAAAATGCTCTTTAATGCACGTATGTTAATTAGTAATAAATTGATATCGATATCAATAATTAATTTTTATAATTAATTTTGTGCTACTAAAGATTATATATAGCGTTTTTTTTGTTGTTCATGAATCTAAATTTGAGAGCTAAAGCATTTTTTTTTATTTTTTAATTTGTTATTTTTTGTTGACTACTTCATAGAATATGAATGTATTCTTTGTTTTTTCATCGAAGTTGATCCTTTTAAGGTACAAATTATAATTTTTTTATGATATTTTTTTATGTAGTCATTCTATTATTATTCTTCTGATAATTTGATAATTATTCGTACTCAAACTTATTCTTTTCGTCTATCGAGCAATTGCTTCCAATGAACTTTATAGGTCAAGTTTAAATTCTATCCCCTCCATGTTTTTTATGTCTACATGAAAATTTTCGAAGTGCAGCGTATAATGAGATTTAATTTCCTTAATTTAGGTTCAATTTTGCTAGAATTATAACAAGCTTGGAGATGCAATTTCAAATATTGGTACTGTATTTAAAAAAATTTAAAATTTTTCATAATAAAAATAATTTTATAAGATATTATGTTTTTTTTAGAAACTATCGGCCTTTTGGTCCATCAATACAATGCCATTGATGGGAATAAAGGTCAGTTTAATTTCTCATTGTGCCTATTCTATACATTGCCGCATTACATAAATAGTGGATGATAAAGCTTATTTAATAAGAGGATAGTCTGCATTTGCACGGATTCTAAATTTTCGAGCTTATGACATTGTTTCAGTTGGGTGTTGTTACGAGAATGATTCTAATCTATATGTGTCTAAGGACTAGAATAACTTAAATATTATTTAAATAATTTAGATCAAATATTAGTATTTGATTAAATTAGTTTTAAAAAATTTTAAATTGTTGTCTCAATTTATATATTATGATTATTATTTTTGTATATATTATTTTTAAATTTTATTATATGAAAATACTTTTTTTTTTAAATTTATTTTTATTATTATTTGCTCTCAGTATAACTAAAGAAAAAATAAAAGATCAGTTAAGTTAAAAAATCTGCTAATAATAAATAATATCTTTGATGACAATTATTTTAATTAATTATGTGAAATTATTATTAACAAATGATAAAATAATTAATAGTTGGGTTAAAATTTTATTAACAATAGTATTTATTAAAATTTTTAGATTTTCAATAATATATTTAGTCGGGTTAAAATTTTATTAGTGTGTAATTAATAGGAACATTGGGTTAAAATATTATTAATATATATTAACGTAAAATTAATTACACGTATAATCTAAATAATCTATAATGAATAGTATATTAGGGTAAATTTTAGTTGTCCAATAATATATATGTAACTTTATAAAAAAAAAATCACGGGTATAAAAAAATATGTTAATAGCTAAAATTTATGACTATAATAAATATATATCAAATTAATTTAACATTAATTAAAAGTTTATTTTTTATCTTAAAACAATCAATTCTATCATTATTACTAATAAGTAGTAAGTGCACAATTATAATCGTAATCAAGAAATAAATATATATAAAGAAATAATCGTAATCAAGAAATATATATATCTTGAGAATAAGAAAACTATTAATTATAAAATAAAAATTATAATAAAAAATAATTAATATATAATTTAAATATATTTATTTACAATTAATATGATATATACATAAATAATATTTAAAATTATTTAAATAAAATAAATATGTTCTAAGAATAAGAAAAACTATATTAGTTACACAAATAATATATATGTATATATAAATAAGAAAACTATCATGATTTATAAAAATTATTACATGTGTGTGATATTGAATTATTGATAGAATAAAAGAACTATTGAATAATTATGGGCTCAAAAAATAATTAACTAACCTATATGACTTAAATATATTTACGTGCAATTAATTATATATATATATATAAATAAAAAATATTTAAAATTATTTAAACAAAATAAGTACAAGAAAACTATTAATTAAATAATTAATATATACATATACATAAATAAAAAATTATTAATTAAAAAATATATATTTTTATATTTTTAATTTTATATCTCAAATGCACATAATTATAATGATTTATTATGAAATAGATAATCAAATTAATTAAATATTTTTATTTTTAATTTATAATAGATTAATCCTACACTATGTATATGTCATCTGTCTATTTAATGTATTATGTGATTATAAACTTTTATATCTTGAGAAAATTTTTGAGAATTGCACGAATAATTTTATATATAGAGAAGTCTTTGACAGGTACTGTTTATTCAATTTATATCTTTTTGTTGTTAATTATATTTTTTTATATTTTATTTTTGTAGTTAGATATAAATTTTCATATAAATAATATTTAAATTTTATTTAATACAAAAATAGAGATACAGTTTATAGATGTGCAATGATTAATGTTTGAGACAAAAAAAATATATATATACATTTTCTTATAAAAATTAAGACATTGATTTATTATATATTATATTTTTTAATTAATCTAATTATTTTGTGAAAATTTTTTATTATGTACTATTATTTAATATTCACATAAATAAAAAATAAGTTAGATTTAATTTAAAAATATATTAAAAAATATTTTTTATTAAAAATATCTTAAATATAAATAAAATATTAAATATTTTTCGTATACCATGCGAATACATACACTAGTATATATAAAACACATGTTGTAGATGCCAATAGTGCATTTATTAGGGGTGTGCATGGGCCGGGTGAAACCGGGTTTGATGTGACCCAGACCCGTCCCGAAATATGTACCGGGCCCATTTATGAGACCCGAACCCGACCCTAGACCCGATGAAACCTATACCCTTTCGGGCCACAACTATATCGGGTGAAAACCGGGTGAAAATCGGGCCGTTAACATTATATTACCTTGATACCTTCTTGTAAGTTAGCATGTAAAAATATCCAAATTTGCAAGACTCCAACCATTATTTGACATGGTAAAATTCACTTAGAAAAATATAACAAGAACCAACTCTTCTCTAAAATTAAAGCATAACCATAATCAATACTAATATTGCCTAATAACACCAAATATTTAAATAAATACAAATAACACAATATTATGCATTAGTCTAAAGTCTTATGCATTTTAAATATAAAATATTAACTTATAGTCTTATATATAATGACTAATAACACAAAATATTAAAATTTACAATACTTAAATTCTACATAATAATAGCCATCATCCATCACTAATAATACAAAATATTTATTGTGTATGGTGACCGGGCCACCGGGCCGATTTCGGGTGACCCGAGCTATGGCCCGGACCCGACCCGAAATAATGACCGGGTCTATTTTTGAGACCTTTACCCGGCCCTAGACCCGATGAAATCACACCAAATTAGCCCCTAAAGTGTTCGGGATCGGGCCGGACCTTCGGGCCGGGCCGGGCCGGGCCATGCACACCCCTAGCATTTATCCTTGCGGTGCTTTTAATGTAGTCTGCCACAGGCCACCGCTATAATTATTGTTATTAATAAATGGGAAACTATGTAAATAAAAGATATTTAAACAAAGATCAAAGTTGTGGAAATAAATTATCAATCATAAATTTATTGATATGTAGTTTTCTTTAGATCACTATGCCCTAAATTTGCATAAATAACTACGGCTGTTTTTTATTTTAATAACATCTTAAAATGATGAGAAACTAGCAATTTGAGCGGAGATTAAAGTTGTAGAAATAAATTATCAATCATAAATTTATAGAAATGTAGTTTTCTTTAGATCAATATACCCAAAATTTTCATAAATAACTACAAATATTTTATTGACAAGTGTTCTTAGAGAATTTGTTAGTAAAAATTCAAATGACTTTTGCATCAATGACTTGAGAATTCAAATAAAAAAGATATGCTTTAAGTCGACGAATACCTGCCTTGGACCTGGTGACCATGTGATAAGTATCTTTGGGGCAGAATCAGGCTATACAGTTGGGGCAGAATAGGTTGTAAGAAAACAATTGGGGTAGAGGACACATCAGTATTGATATGAGTCTGATTGAAAACAGAAGGAGAGACACTGATGATAGCATCTTCAGTTTGCAATAAATGAGTGGAGTCAGGTTGCACTACAGGATCAAGAGGCCTTAAAGCTACTGGTCTAAGAATAAAGTCATTAGTTGAAGCAGTAACAGGATGCAATATAGACTTAGAACCTCCAGAAAATAACAAAGGATATGAAAATATATTCTCATCAAATAGCACCTTTCTTAAAATATACACTTTACCAATTGGGGATAAGCACTTATATCCTTTATAGTTTTGAGCATAGCTTAAAAACACACATTGATGAGACCTATAGCTTAATTTGTTTTTATTATACGGTCTCAGATTAGAATAACAGAAATTGCCAAAGACTTTTAAGAACGTATAATCAGGTTTATGACCAAAAAAGACTTCAAAAGATGACTTACTGTCATCTAAGACAGAGGTTGACAGTCTGTTTATGAGAAAAGCAGCAGTCAAGACTTCTTCATCCCAAAATGTTAAAGGTATACGAGTAGTGGAAAGCATGGCCAAAGCCATTTCAGTGAGATGGCGATGTTTTGTCTTTGTCCTTCCATTTTGCTCATGAATGTAAGGATAAGAGAACCTATGAGCAATCCCAGACTGCTGTAAAAAGAAAGAAAAGGAATTGGAGACATACTCCTTACCATTATCATATTGTAAACATTTAATAGTGTGGCTAGTTAATTTTTCAATGTAAGCTTTATATTGAAGAAAAACATAAAAAATTTGAGATTTATTTACTAACAGATAAAGACATGTATATCTTGAGAATGCATCAATAAAAATTACATAATATCGATATCCTAAATGAGAAATCATGGGGCTCCCCCAAACATCAGAATAAACAAGTTGTAAAAGAGAATCATAAGAAGTAAGTAAATCTGGAAAAGGTAATTTGTGCATTTTGGCACAAGCACAGTCATTGCACCACACATGCATAAAACCATCATTTTTATTAGAAAATTGTAAAGAATTATACTAGTGAAGAACATATTTAATAGTGGTAGTTGTGGCAAGTCCAAGTCGCTTATGCCACAATCGAAAATTAGAAGAAAAAACAGAAAATAAAGCAGGATGGAGAGGATGATGGAAGTCTTGGAACAACAACATTGTAAAATTGGTAGAGACCTCCAGTGTTAAAACATTGTAGAAGAATCTTCTTGGTGTGCTTGCACTTCACAAAGCAAAAATCAATAATACATTATCTTTTACAAATTTAGAGACACTCACAAGATTCTTAGTAATATCAGGTGCATAAATTAAGGATTACAATTTAAACCATCTTTTAGAATAAAGAGCATGCAAATAAGAATCACCAATATGCTTAATATGCATACCTACTCCATTACCTACATGAATCTGTTCGGGACCCGAATAGTTAGAACACGAGAGCAAGTTAGACTAATGAGGAGTGATGTGATGGGAGACACTAGTATTAGAAAATTACGTTGGATCAGAGAAGGAGGATGGCACGACCATATAGGCATAGGGATTATGAAAGGAGGATGGTGGTGGGGATGGAGTTGCTGAAGTCGAAGAAGATAAAGCAACAGAGGAGGAGGCACTAGATTGTGGAAATCATGCGATCTGGGAAGGGGTGGTTGTTCTTGATTGAATATTTGGAAACAGTACCAAGGGATGTGACCTAAACAGCCATAAACTTGACATTGGGGGGGTGATTATTATTAGGAAAGAAGGAACGACCACCTCTAAAGAATCTTCCACCACGCCCTTTCTACCCCCAATGCCTCTTCCAGCGGAGGATGAAGAAGGGAATGCAGATTGGGTGAGATGTGCTTGAGGAAAAAAAGAGTTAGATTTACAAAATCTTTTGAGCATATTATCATGAGACAGAATAGAAATTTCAATCTCTTGGAGAGAATACAATTCTGGTTTAGTAAAAACAGTAGTAATTAGGTTTCAGTAATCTTCATTAAGACCTTTCAAGAGAGCATCAATATATTCATCACTAGTTAGGAAAAACCCCAGAGAGGCTAAAAAATCAACAATTCTCTTTATTCGTGAGACATAATCTGCGGCAGTAAGACCTTGCAATTGCTTGACTTTGTATCAAATAGATTTAGAGAAATAATCCTCAATTTTAATCCAGATATCAGAAGCAAAAATACAACCTATCATTTTGTTCTTGAAGGTTTCATCCATGAAAGTAAGAAGCCAGGAAATTATATTGTAGTATTCTTGCCTCCATCTTTTGTAATCCAGTGAAAGAATCCCAGCAACACGATCATCTTCAAAAGCATACTGTCAGGGCATTCTATCAGGATGTAGATGATCTTTAAGAGCTTGCTCAAAAACTACAACCAAAGCCTATTGTTACTAAGTCTTATAATTGTTTTCATTGAACTTATCACCTATAGGATGATCAAAAGATCGTGGAGTGAAAGTTAAATTAAAAGATGAAGATGAAGATGAGGTAACTGAGGAATGTGAATTAACAGAACTAGAAGCCATAGATCATCTACAAAAATGAGACTCTTGATACCATGAAAAAATTACTGAAGCACTAGTTTCTTTAAGATAAGTAACAAAATAGAATTGTGAATAAGTAGAGAAAAAAAGTTAAAAAAAAAAAGAATGAATAATACTTATTGTCTTACTGAAGAATAAAGGTAATGTGTCATTTAATACACTGTCCAACACTATATATATATATATATATATATATATATATATATATATAACTACACTATAAAGATAAAATAGAAAGCAAGATCCATTAATAGAAAATAGATCACTAAAACACTAACTAACTAACCAACTGCACTAACTAATTAAGTGTTATCATTAATATTTAAAAATAATTATATTAAATTAAAAATATTATTTGTATATTAAAATTAATTATTAATATATTTGTGTATAAATATATGTTTGATTTAATTTATTTAATGTGTATTTATGTTTTAATATATATTATATATTAATGATTAATTTTAGTGGCTGATTTTGATGTAGATAAGAAATATAGAGTTAAATCTCAAAGTGGTCCATGAAGTTGCACTTAAACCTCAAAGTAATCCCTAAAGTTAATAATTACTCATATTCATCCTTGAAGTTGCACTCCGAGATCCAGAGTTATCCTTCAAGCATTTTCCGTCAATAGACGCTATCGAAAAGCTTATGTGGATTCGTCTCTGACACGTTGGCTAAGTACTGGCTAGCTGACGTGGATTAGTAAACTTTTTGTGGTAATTTAGTCCCTGAATCAAATTTAAAAACCCTAATCCCTAAATTTCTCTTCTCTTCTCTTCCGTTCTCTTACCTTCTCTTCTATACCCAAATTTCAAAACCCTACTTCTGTACTTGCTATCAATTTTCATTGAATGATTTAATTGAAAACATGACAAGCTGTATTTAGTTCCACATGCTTCAGAATCTAGATAAAATAATGGATTCCATAACTCAATGTCTCAAACTATTCACAACTATACAGTACTACAAAAATGATTGAAAATCCTCCCCCTCCCATTACCCTAAATCACGAGCAAGTAATTTGGACTAAACCACTAAGTTTGCAAAAATCAAGCAGTTACTGATAAGATCAATGCTGACCATGCTACAACATTTTTTCAGACTCAAGAATGCAGGCTTTCAATGATATCGAATTATGAGTGGACTAATAATAAGTTTGTGCATTCTGCAAGATCAGCCACTCATGATTTGGAAGCATTTCAATGTTTGGCATCTTCTAAAGATATTTTGAGTTGCTCAACTCCATCTTTTTTCACAAGGAGAGAAACTGTAATAAGAGATTATTATCATGATTATGTTAGCAACTTAGCATGTTGTATATAAAATTTAGCTATTTGATTTAATGAAAAATAATGTCTTAACTCTTGCAATTATTTCTAAAAAGATATGCAAATGAAAAATACCTTGGGGCCTTCCCATAGATGTCTGGTATTGCTTTTAGGCATGCATATTCAACTCAGAAAGCATATTCTTTATAAATTGCATCCACTCCAAATCTGGATAGAATATACACATTTCTAGTGGTTATGATTATTCTATTTCTTATACAAAGTGACTTTATAATCAATTTCTCTAGTTCTTCTAATTGATTGATATTGTCAAAAATCATAAGAACCTTCAAATTATACAGCCTACCTGTTACAATTTTGAATATCTCAAAAGAACTTTACATCTCTAGTTTTTCTCTGTTAGAGTTTGGCAAATAATTTACTTTTGAACTGCCATAGCACCACCATCTTGATATAATTTGCTTATGTTTTCAATAAAATAATAACGTTCAAACTGATAAGAAATTTTGTCATACAAGACAGTAGAAGAAAATGTTTTGAGCTGACATAGCACCACCGAAAATTTGTTGCTGTCATATAAGAATTTGTTTTTGAAAAACGTTTTTAGTTTCATATAACATTAATAGTAACATACTAAAAATTTTGATAATAAGCCAATCAGAATCTGTGATGAACCGATGGCTGAATGAGGAATTGGATTAATACAGACAGATTTACAGACGGATTTGGTCTTTATTACAGACGGATTTTTGGTTACCGACGAAATTACCGACGGATTTTGTCCCTCTGTAAAAGCCCCGTCGGAAATTATTTACCGACGGATTTTTTTTCCGTCGGAAAATTACAGACGGATTTTTACCAGTTACCGACGGATTTTCCCTCTATAAATTTTCTATCCATTTCCCATAGGCGACGAACTTTCCGACGGATTTTCCGTCTGTAATTACAGACGGATTTTCCGACGGATTTTCCGTCTGTAATTACAGATGGATTTTCAGACGGATTTTTCGTCTGTAATTACAGACGGATTTTCAGACGGATTTTCCGTCTGTAATTACAGACGGATTTTCCGACAGATTTTCCGTCTGTAATTTGAATTTTGGAAAATCATCCCACGTTCTGATTACAGACAGAAAATCCGTCTGTAAATTCGTCAGTAAGGTAAAATAAATTTTTTTTAAAATTTTTTCATTGCAAAATAAATACTTTAGATTTGTTTTCTAAATTTACTCCATCAAACACACTGTAAATTGAAAAAAAGAAAGCCAAAAATCACATAAATAAACATAATATTCATTACATGATACCTATAAAATTGGATGTTATTTTTCAACACCATTAGTCAATATCTCACTGTCTCAATAAAAAGATACCCCAAAAAAATAAGATGACCATCCCAATAAACAAGTTCCTCATTATAGTTACTTTCCTATGAATATAATCATATCATTAAATTAATCCCTAAAGTGCTACTTCATGATGCTAAAATTCAACTCCACTCCACAATTAGGAGGGGGTTCTTATCAGAATTTTCAACAGATCAAGCAAATTACAAATCAAGAGTTAATTTTCCTCATTCAAGCATGATGCTGTTGTTGTGACTTGTGAGAGGAGCTACTCCTGCAGTTGCACTTTGTTTATTCAGCCAAGGACCAAAAAGGTTCACATCCCTTAAAGGTTCCAATTTGGTGGTGGAGTCAGGAAGGTTCCAATTTCAGTTCTTGTATCTGAGAAAACACTGTTATTAAACTGCTTGATAGTTAAAGAAGTCATGTGCAGTAATAGAGTTGTATTATATTAAAATTTAAATTCTTAATATTCTTTAAACAAAAAAATGAACTGATTATTGAATTAAATTGGTTTAAAATAATCATATAGTATTGAATCTATTATAAAGAATAAAGTATATGAATTATCACATTGACATCATTATTATATATAAGAAACAAATGAAGCTAAGCCAAATAGCTAATTAGATAGCAGGGTTGCCTTGAGTTCTTTTCTTAATATCTTGCCGATTGAAGATTTTGGGATTGCGTCAATGAAAATTACTCTATGTAGCCTTTTGTAAAATACTACCTATTCACAACAATTAAATTAAAAAATGTCATGCATTGTCTTATTAATTAATTATCTTCTTATCAAATACAATTAAATTAATCAAGTATAAATCATTTACCTGTTTAGCTATAAAGTCCTTGACAACATCTTCAGTAATAGGATCAAATAGGATCATTTGATGACCTCACCACAAAAGCAAATATCAAAATCACAAGCAAATCAAATCAGTTAAGAAAACTTCATGAACACTTTCATATGCATGCATGATGAAAGCACAAGACGGATCAAGTCCCATTAATTTTATTTGGTGTAACTGTATAAGGCTTTCTTTTCCTAGTTCTTATCTATGGGCCCATTTGCTGTCCACTCTCTTGGGCAACATAAGCATATGGTAGATGGGTTTGTCTGCACACAAAAAGCTTTTAGGATTAGCCCCAAATAGGGCAGGGACAAGCAGGAACATATAGGCATTACTAACTTAGAATGTCAATAGAATAACACACAAATTCAAAGAATCTTCAAACAAGATAGCAACCTTCACCACTGCTTATACTACAGAATAGCAGAACACACACCATCAACATGAACAATATATTTAATGCTTGGGAGAGTAAGAGAAAGAGGGGTACCCTCAAACGATCAGAGAGAATAGAAGGAGTGATGAGCTTGAATTTGGGAGCTTCAGAGAGGAGCTTGTCATAAGTACCCTGATCAAACAGCACCTGGTTGTTCACCTTTTCCTTTTGCTTTCCCTTGCTCCACTTCTGTTATTCACATTCACAATAACAAAAAATCCAAACTTTAAAATCCCCAAAATTACCCAATAGGTCAACCAATGATTCATTTAGGGCCCAAAAAAAGGTAACATTTATTTTAAAATTAAGGTCTAAAATTGGTTAATGCATATGGCCATGGGAGTCAAGTGACATTCAAACTACAAGTCAAACACCACACATATCAAATATCTGCTTAGAATGTATGTCTACTATGATTTACACAGCTAACAATAAATTCAATCTATTGTTCCAATATAGAGGTCAACATTTTGCCTCCATTCACCAGTGTATTATTTATCTCTAATTCAGATTCAGGTGGGAAATCAATAATTTCCATATCATATCACAGGTCCCTGGTATTCTAATTGTAAAACATAAAAGATCAAGAAGAATTTGGCCAACTTCAGAAGACATCACAGCAATTTAATTATTTGGTGCTTTAATTAAAAAGTAAAATACAACATAAGGAGTTATTTTGGTGGCCATACTATCATAGGCAAAGTCTGTTTCATGGCCATTTCTTTGATGTGCATCAAGATCAATGATCATCACCCTAAAGATTTTGCAGACAGTTAGAAGATAATTCTAATTTGCATGTGTTAAGAGCATGTCCTAGCTTGCAATGATAAAGCCTAAACGACAGTTATACTACCTTGATATATTCAACCAAACCAAAGCAAAGTGGATGCAAAGAGAAATATCTGCATAAGCACAAAATCCACCTCCTTTTTCTGCAGAGCAGTGATGAAATCCTCCTCCTACGTTAAGAATTTTGGAGAAGTTAAACAGACAAAACAAGGAAAATGAACAAGGGAAAAGAAAGTTACTTCACCTGCTTCCGGAATGGATGAAGAACTTTTTGTTGCACAAGACAGTTGGAAAATAACCCCACCGGAGGGACCTACGTTTATTATTCTATATCAGTGAATATTTAGCATATCAACTGCATAAAGTTCCAGCAATTACCAATTTTGTACAAAATAACAAAATAATAAAAAACAAATACACAAAAGCATTCCAATAAATATGTAAGTTTATTTTCTTGATTTCTTCCTATTGTACAAAAGGAAAGATAAAGACTAACTACATACCCTTTCATGCAAGGGCACCATAAGTAATGAAAATCAAGGAATGAGAAGTATCAACATTGTTAAAAGAAAACATTGTTAAAAGAAAAGTGTCAAGCTAATTTAACCAATCAAACTGAAAAGTGAGACTTATAAAAAAAATGCAGAATTCAATTTCCTATGATTTCTCAGCAACCAAACAGTAACAGAAACCAAAAAATAAAAAAGAAGCAGTGCGTCTGTGTCTTGAATCCTTGATCCAATAAAAGTGAAACATCTCTTCAGAAAGGGGGAAAAATGAATACAAATTAGTTCCCTGGAGATAAGTTTGCTAAACAACTCAGTAAAATGTAAAAATTGAAGAAGCACAAACATAAACACCAGTAACTAGTAAGCTTTTCTTAAAACAAAGAAGTTTAGAAGGAAACTAAAAGTGGATAGTAGGTAGGAAGTCTAAAACAGAAAAACTGCAAGAAATACAGAAATCACTAGATTTCCAAGCAAATTATCTTCTTTCTGAACATGGGGAAAATTTTACAAAAAAATAATAAAGCCCTACGAAGAAAGGTATAGCAATTAAATTAATGTATGTTTGCAAGCAATTCTAAGAGAAAATACAGATAACCCAAAGTGAGCAAATAGAATAAAAACAAGGATGCACTTGTTAAGTCTATCAGGCAGATCATATATGAACTATTCTTCAACAAGGATGAAAAATATGTGAAGAACAATGTGAAACCAGAAAGGACACATCTAATAGCTCTAATACCTGAACTTTACGGAGAAGATTGCAAGTACGATGCAGCTTCTCTATGTGCTCCCTTTTGTCAAAAAGAGAAGTGTTAACGCTGTCACTCCTTGACTGCACAGACATTATCTGCAACAACCAGAAAAAACACACATTCCTATCAAACTCAATTCGAATCGGATTGAGTAAACTATAGCTACAACTACCTTCTCAAGAAGTTGCTCCATGTTTGAACCTTCACGAAATTCCCTAATTTAACGATTCCAAATCAAAACCGAACAAACAGAAAACAATCACAATGAAATGCGAAGAGACTTGGAGGGGATATCGTCGGGTACAAAAGCACAAAAGCAGAGTATGATAAACCTAAAACTCGCACAGAAAAATTGAGCCCTAAGATTTATCACGAAGAACAGAATCACAAAATCAGGATATATACCTGAAATTTGAGATGGTTACGAGAAGAACCGAGAGAGCGAGTTGAGATTAGATGGAAGAGGCGCTAGAGGGAGCAGATGCGATGAGAGCAGCGGCAGAGAGAGCTCTGCGACCATGGGAGTAGATGCGACGAGAGCGGCGCCGGAGGGATCTCGTGCGACGCAAGGGATGAGAGAGAGAGATTGTGCGACGCAACGGCGGCAGCGGCAGCGGCGGAGCGGCAGCGGCGGCAGCGGCAGCGGCGGCAGCGGCAGCGGCAGCGGCGGCAGCGGCAGCGGCAGCGGCGGCAGCGGCAGCGGCAGCGGCGGCAGCGGCAGCGGCGGCAGCGGCAGCGGCGGCAGCGGCAGCGGCGGCAGCGGCAGCGGCGGAAGAAGCAGAAGTAGCAGCCACGGAGAGAAGTAACTCGTGCTAGGGAGAGGAGAAGAAGCTTTCATTTGCAAGAAGCTCGTGTTTCATTTGCCTTTAATTCCATATTTTCGACGGAAAATTTTAAATTACAGACGGATTTTCCGTCTGTAATAATTTAATAAAACGCACCACCGTTTTGTTTCCTTATTTACAGACGGAAAATCCGCCTGTAACCATTTTCCACGAAAAAAATTAATTTTTTCGACGGAATAATCGACGGATTCTCTTTTCCGTCTGTAATTTATGTTAATCCATTTTTTTGATTTTCCGACAAAAAATCCCTCTGAAATTCCTTCTGTATTTCCGTGGGATAAAATCCGTCGGAAATATCCGTCTGTAATAACTAATTTTCTAGTAGTTAAATAATTTCAAATTATTAGGGAAAATCAAATATTAATTAGCCACTAGATAGAATATGCAAATTAAGATAATAATAATTTCAACAGTAGATAAATACATTGCACAAGTATAAGAGGGTAGATAATAATAATTTCAACAGTAGATAAATGTATTTCGACACTAGATAGGATATGCAAATTATGATAACTTGGCAGTTCAATTCTTAAAATGGAGGAAAACTTGGCAGCAACAATAACAACAAAGTGGAGGAGTGCAAAATCAACACAATTCAGATAAATAAACACACATGCCTTAACAAAAATAACAAACAACACCAAATTTAACGGCTAAAAAGGATGGACTCATGGAACTAAAGAAATAACAGAGAACATCAAAATCAATTTTTTTTCTTTTACAAACCTTTACCTTAATAGAGACAACGCAGTCAACAACCCAGCACAGTAGCAACGGCGACGATTGTGCTCAGTAGATCGGAGGCAATTCGGTTTCTCCGTGAGGAAACTATTACCAACAGCGTGTTATAGCAAAGCCATTGAAGTGTAGGAGAAGAAGAAGAGGGGTAGAAATTGGGGGTTTAACATTATGGACAGAATAACACACCACTTGATGTCGTTTTGGCCAAAACACGCGCCAAAAATAATACGACGTCATTTTTGGAGTGCCAGCGTGGCAGGAATTTGTCCACCTCAGCTTTCCGATGGCTAGTGATGAACGAAAACTGCCTGAGGAACTACTGTGAGTGCTGGAGTGCAACTTTGAGGACTAAATTGAGTAACTATTAACTTCAAGGACCAATTTGAGGTTCAAGTGCAACTTCATAGACTACTTTGAGACTTAACTCTATAGAACACAAGTTGTAGATGCCAAGTTGCCAATAGTGCATTTATCCTTACGGTGCTTTTGATGGAGTCCGCCACAGGCCACCGCTACAATTATTATTATTAATAAATGGAAAACTATGTAAATAAAAGCAATTTGAGAAAAGATCAAAGTTGTATAAATAAATTATCAATCATAAATTTATTGATATATAGTTTTCTTTAGATTCCTTGCCCCAAATGTGCATAAATAACTACGGCCGTTTTTTTATTTTAATAAAATCTTAAAGTGACGAGAAACTAGCAATTTGAGCGGAGATTAAAGTCGTAGAAATAAATTATCAATCATAAATTTATTGATATGTAGTTTTTTGTAGATCACTGTGCCCAAAATTTTCATAAATAACTACGGTCGTTTTAATGACAAGTGTTACTTAAAAAATTTGTTAGTAAAAATTCAAATGACTTTTGCAAATAATTACACTAAAAAAATTATTAAAACAAAATGTCAACACAAGATAAGAAGTTGACCCAAAATTTTAGTTTTTGATATATAATAATAACAAATGTTAGATTATTTGTTTTGAACTGAGAAATTAAAAAATATATAACTCTCAAAAATAGTAGAATATAATTAGACAAAAAATGTTATATGAAATTACATAAATAGTAAAAATGTTATATATCAATGTTTTATTTTCTCAACTCATTTCTTTTACATTCAGAATTTTATGTTAAGCTTAAAGTTGTGAAATGTGCACGAAAAGAGGATTGAAGTGTGCTTGATTTCTTTTCGATAAACTTATTTGCAGGAAAAACATATATTAACATGTTCAAGTTATAAGCTTGTTTTATTTGAGTTCAGTTAAATTATACTCTGAGATATCAGGATTTAGAAAGATATCTTCCAATGTCTTTAAGAGACTTTAGATGAGTTTTAAAAAGGTTTTTGAGTTATCTCAGGTTTGTCAAGTGACACAATTATTTCTAAACTCAAGCTAAATAAATGAACAATAAATAATAAACTATAAACACTAAAAGTTAGGTGACATATATTATATATCATTAGTTCGACTTAGAATCTTTATAGCTAGTCTCCAAGTATCTTGAAATTTCTATTATCATAGTCCTGTTATATATACAAACTTTTTTTAGTAAACAAGTCCAAACAAGTTAACCTTAACCTACCAAAACTCACTTACATAATACGTGCGTAAAATCACGTCTTTTTTTTCATATTTTTTTCTTTTTCTTTGCGTTCCTTCTCCAACGTTTGTATTATGCGTTTCTCTTCCTCCTCCTCCTCCTTCTTCTCCTTCTTCTTTATGTTCTTACTCCTTTTTTTTCTCATTCCTTCTTCTTCTTCTTCTTCGAATGTTTTATCCTATTCATCATTCTTTTTATTGTTATTGTTGTTACTGGATTTTTTTCCTTCTCCTCTTTCTATTGATTTTGCAACGTAACATTATGTATTTTTCTTCTTTGTTTGATTTTTTCTCCAAAAAAGAATTATGAGAAAAATAAAATAAGAAGATGAAAAAGAAGAAACAACAGAAGATGAGGAGGAGGAAGAGGAAGAGTTTTGAATTATGCAGAACTTATCAGAATAAAAATACACCGAAATTTTTAACAATAACACATAAATTTTTTAGTTTTTACACCGAAATTTTGCTATAAATGCACAAAAATATTTTCTTTAATGCATTTTTTCTTCTTTTTTTCTTTCTTTTAGTTGAATGAATGTAGGTTCATCATCTTCCAAGTAATTTTGCAGCATTATGTGTTTCTTCTTCTTTGTTTGATTTTTTTTATTTTTATTCTTGTTAAGAGAGTAAAATAATGTGAGTTCAAAAAGACATGCATAAAATAATACTAGAAGTACTAGAACAAAATTCTATGGTTTGTTACAAGAAATTGAAGAAAAAAATCTTGATAAAAAGACAAAAACAGTTGCATATCATTCAAATATGTACAAAATAATACCAGAAACACAATAACAATATTCTGTTATATAGTTACAGCATAAAAAGGACAACGTAACAGCACCAAATACACCTCAATTCACACGAAATATACCAAAAAGACAAACAAAATACACTTTTTTTAGTACACCATACAATATGAGTTCAAAAAGATCATGCAACTCAAAATAATTAAAATGATACCAGAAGCACTAGAATAAAATTCTATGGTTTGTTATAAGAAATCGATGAACAAAATTCTTGATAAATGGACAAAAATAGTTGCAAGTCACTCAAATATGTACAAAATAACATCAAGAGCACAATAACAATATTTTGTTGTCTAGTTACAGCATAAAGAAGACAATAGCATTAAGTATACTTCAATTCACATGAAATACACCGAAAGACAAATAAAATACATCAAAATACAAACCAAAATACACCATTATTTTTTTTTATTATATCATACAATGTGAATTTAAAAAGACATGCAACTCAATGAAACATGCATAAAATGATACTATATCACTACAACAAATATGGCCTTTAGCAATGCTAAATTTTGCAACGCCTTAAAACTGTTCTCTTAGATAGTTTTAGACAACGGTTTTTTGTAGTGTTACTGTTGAATTCAATTTTTTACTATTTTATAGCAACAAATTAAAACCGTTCTCTTTGACTATTTTAAAGAACGGTTTTATAATCGTTACCATGATTTATTTTTAAGCAATGGTTTTTTATTGTTGTTTAAATAATTGACAAAAGAAACACGTAAAAACCGTTGTCAAAATGCTACACTTTAAAACCGTTCTATTAGATGGTCTTAGACAACGGTTTTTACAGTGTTGTTGTTGAAGTTCAATTTTTCATTACATTATAGCAACAAAATAAAACCGTTCTCTTTGACTATTTTAAAGAACGGTTTTATAACCATTACAACAATTGTTTATCAAACAATAATTTTCTAATATTATTTAAATAATTATACAAATAAAAAATACATATAAAAATAATTATATTTATTTTATAATTTAAAATATTTATGTACAATTTTTATTATAATTAGTTATTTCATATAAATTAAAATTAAAATTCTGGTGATGGAAAAATAATAAAAGGGTATTTGATTTAATTAGATAATTGATATTTTAAATTTAAACTATACTATATGAAATTTGATTAATATATTTATTTTATAATTTAAATTAAAAATAATTAATTGAACTTAATAATATGTTAATAAATAATATTCTTAAATATTTTTAATGGAGTACATTTAATTTTAAAATTATTCTATCCTTTAATGTTATCAAAATATCTATTTATATTTATCTTTATGCTTTTATAAAATTCCTTATTCTTAGCCCTAAATTCCTAAATTGAATAAAAATCCTATTTCCCAAATTTCAATATCCTAACTGTATTTTATAAAATATGATTAGTATATTCATTTTGTAATTTAAATTAAAAATAATTATTTGAGTTCATTAATAAATTGATAGATAAAATTTTATGCGTTTTAAAAGTAATCTTTATAGTATTATATTTGAATCTTAAATTATTATTCTATCTCAAATATTTTATAAAATTATTATATTACTCGTATAAATTTTACTCTAGCTCTAAATTCCTAAATAAATCCCTAATTTTACAAATCCCTAACCATAACCTAATGAAAAACGCACGCACACAGAGCAGAAGAAAGGGAAAGAAAGGAAACGGGAAGCTTGAGGGGGAGACAGAAGAGAAGAAAGGAGGAAAGGGAGACAGAGGACGAGGGAGAAGAAGAGAGGGGAAGGAATAGCGCCATGGAGCTTGGTGCCGCTGGTGAGCTACCATCGCAGAGAAGAAAGGGAGAGGCGAACGTGACCCACGAAGGAAAGGGAGGAGCCGCCGTCGAGCCACGCACCGTCGCCGTTGTTCGTGCATTGCTGTTGTCGTTCGCTGAGGGTGAGACGCGAAGAGAAGATACTGACCTGCACCATCACGCCTCACTGCCTTCGTCAAGCCTTCATCACTGTCGAACCTTATTCCCGTTGCCATCAGGTTTGCTGCTGCTGCCATTGAGAGAGCCGCCACTGAGGCGAGCCGAATAGGGAGATGAGGTCACCGTCGATATGGTCACAGAAAGGGAGAAACGGATGCGCATGAGAGAATGACACAGAAGAGGAGGAGCCATTCCTCTGCCGTTGCTGTTGCCGGAAATCTTGGTTGCTGCCGTCATTCATGATAAGTTAGTCGTGTCCTAGTTACCAGAACCACTATCTCTGAACCCTATTTACTTTGTAACAATCCTGTATTTGTTTCTGATGTTCCTGGCTCTATTGCATTTTTGGAATCGTCATAGCTGAAGCTTGTCACCGGTGAAGACAAGCTGCTGCGCCATCCCCTTCATTCTAACACCGAACCTCCCGTTTGTAACCCTGTAACGCTTCCACTCTTGTTCTATTTAGCATTTTGTTTCCGTGTTATATTCTAATTTTAATTACAGTAGCCAATGTCTTTGTTTTAGCACTGCGTATGTTCTGCCGGAAATGTCGAAATGGTTGCTGCGAGTGTGATCATAGTTGGTGCTGCTGTCTCTGTCCCGGTTAGGTTGGAATTATCACTGCTGCTGCCACAAATTGGGGATAAAGGGGCTTTTTGCGTTAAATTATGCGATTGCTTCATCGAGGTAGGGGTTTAACTTAAACGATTTTAATTTAAGAATGCCTACAAGGTTTATTGAATAACTACAAATAGGTTTAATAGCTGTGAGTAATTGATTAATTATATGAATGTTGAATTGTGGCTGAAATTATAATTGGAATGATTGAGATTTTGATTGGGACTTTGATTGAATTCGTTAATTTTGTGAAATTGAATTATGAATTGTTTGATGAGAGATTATTGTGATTTCTATATTTTGATGGATCAAATTGAAATTGTTGCTGTTGAGCTAGTTTACTGTAATGGACTTAGTTGGTGATTAATTGAAACTGGGTTTAAGAAATAATTGGAAGATTGAATCTTGAAGTGTTAAACCAATTGCTGAAAATATGATTTTTGAAATTAAAAGACAACTTTGGAAGTAAATTAGTTATTCAACAATAATCAAAATGATATGAGAGTAAAGGCAACTATGATAAAAAGTTGTTGTTGGGATTCAATTTTGAGAAGTTTGAATTAACTAGAGAATTGGTTATGATTTTTCAAAGTTAAATTGCAAAATCTGATTTTCTGCATTACTTTTAAACTAAGTCAGAAACTTTGAAAAGCTATAACTAATTCTGTGATTATCGGAATTGTATGGGACCAAGTCTGGATTAAACTTGGGAATATGTGGAGCTGGACTAGAAAATTTGAGGACTTTTCATTAAATAGAAAATTTATGGCAAATTTTTAAAGTTAAGTCATTAAATTTGTCCTGCAGCAGAAGAGTTCAAACAGGGCAGCAACTTGTTTGTCTTGCTGCGATTCCTATGAGCTGAGTTCTGGAGCGAAACTAATTTTATTTTAAAATTTGATTGACTTGGTTAATTTCTCTAAAACTTCAGAATTTTAGGAGTTAAGGATTGAGAGTTGTGAATTTTTGGAAGTTAATGATTAAGGCTGGAAAGAATTAGTTTTCAGCAAGTTATACATCAGCTTCCAATGCTTGTAACTCTTAGCATTGAATAGAAATTGGGTTGCAACCAAGACACACTTGTTTTTTGATAAGTTAGGAGTCTCCAAACCAAATTTTAGCCTAATTGAAGTTTTGTAGTAAAAGTTATATAAGTTAAAAGATACTAAGCTTGTTGGTTTCTAAAACTTGTTGCTTGTAAAAGTTATATAAGTGATCTTCACATTAGAATTTGCACTAAAAATTGTGATAAACTGAAATAAAAGACTTGATCATGTAGGTCGTTAGTTGTATGAAATAATGATGTTAAGTGCCTTGTAGGATTTTTTCCCTCTTCTTCCTCTAGAAGATTCTTAATTTTTATCTTGATTTACCAAAGGCTGACAAAATTCCATCATTTAATGCAATTTTCTTTGCTTTTTAATCTTGTCTTTAGATGAAGACCATTCGAAATGATACTTAATTGGATATTTTGTAATGGTGTTATTTTGCATGCCCACTTCATTTCTTCTTATTTTACTGTTTTATTCAAACATATTGGTTTTCTGCATTTTGCTGAATGCTGTTATATACTTCAGTCCATGAGTCTTATTCTAAAGCAATGAAGACCACTATTGTGGATCATCATGCTGTATGATTTGTAGCTAAGATGCAATTTTTTTCATTTCATTGTCTTTTTTTTCCATCTAATTCCATTTTGTCTTTGTTAATAAGTATAGCCATACTACGATATCATACTATTGCAGGCAGTGTGGATAGTAGTCTCCTGTTAAAGCTTCTTTTCAGCACTATATTTGAGTATCTTCAGGTTAGCTTCACTCCATTGTAATTTCTTTGTATTAATTTCATGTAAAAATGCAGCACAATCTGTTACGTGGTGTATATAGTTTCTTCCTGTCTTGGTGTTTGCTAGCAATAATTTGTTTATTTGTTTTTTTTTTTCATTTCCATGGGTTCATCAGAGTGCTAGAGTCACTTGTTATTTTGTAGCTTAACTATAAGTGCTTAATAATTATATATCTTGGCACAAATTGATCATTGATAAATATGTTTTTTATTTTGTAGATGTTGCAAATAATTTCAAAGCCAATGAAGGATATTGGCCCACGTGCAATGTTCTATCTGGCTGTTGCAGTATCTGACTTTTATGTTCCTTGGAAGGACATGGTATAAAATTGACATGATGGTTCTTTCCATGAAAGTTTCATCCCTTATTAACTTCAATTTTGACTTGAATGATTTTGTAATATGTTAAGATACAAGAATATTAACCATGTCAATTTCAACATCTGTGCTAGAGTTAGTTATTAATTATTTAGAGAATTAGCATACAGATAACACTGCATAACTTAATTAGTACTACTTAGATTGTGAAAACTGCTTAGATTGCGAAAACTAAAAAGTATAAGCAAAAAAACATTTATTGTATTTTGAAAAATGGTGATGATATAAGTACAAGTAGTTATGACCTAGACTAGTGTGTATGTTATCTTGCAATAATGATATAATGTGATTGTGGATCTTAGTAATTTGATTCAAATAGTTTAGATTATTTATTGATACTAAATTAAAAAAAAAAGTTGGAACTAATTTCATTCATGAGAAAACTATTATAAATAAAGAATTATATATTACAAAAAACCGTTGTCAAAAGTTACATAAGGCAATGGTGTTAAAACCATTGTCAAAGACGATTACAAAATAACAATGGTATTAAAACCATTGCCAAAAAACGACATCAACGGTAACGCTTTAAAACCGTTGTCTTAGACGACTACAAAATGGCAATGGTATTAAAACCGTTGCCAAAAAATGACACCAACGGTAACGTTTTAAAACCGTTGGCTTTGTGAATAATAAAACTACAACAGTTTAAAACCGTTGCCTATCCAATTATGGTTTTAAACCGTTTGATCATGAAAGAGAACGGTTTAAAACCGTTGCTTATCGAGTAACGATTAGAAACCGTTGTTTAAAATTTTCTTTCAAAACCGTTGTCTATGCCAGCAACTTTGGCAACGGTTTTTTGTTACCGTTGCCTTAGGTAAAAAACCGTTGCCAAAGCGTTGCCTAAAATTTTAGGAACGGTTTTTCACACTTTGGCAACAGTTTTTGACCGTTGCGAAAAGCCTTATTTGTGAAAATTTTTTATTATGTACTATTATTTAATATTCACATAAATAAAAAAGTTGGATTTAATTTAAAAATATATTAAAAAATATTTTTTATTAGAAATATCTTAAATATAAATAAAATATTAAATATTTTTTGTATACCATGCGAATACATACACTAGTATATATAAAACACATGTTGTAGATGCCAATAGTGCATTTATCCTTGCGGTGCTTTTAATGTAGTCCGCCACGGGCCACCACTACAATTTTTGTTATTAATAAATGGGAAACTATGTAAATAAAAGATATTTAAACAAAGATCAAAGTTGTGGAAATAAATTACCAATCATAAATTTATTGATATGTAGTTTTCTTTAGATCACTATGCTCTAAATTTGCATAAATAACTACGGCTGTTTTTTATTTTAATAACATCTTAAAATGATGAGAAACTAGCAATTTGAGCGGAGATTAAAGTTGTAGAAATAAATTATCAATCATAAATTTATAGAAATGTAATTTTCTTTAGATCACTATGCCCAAAATTTTCATAAATAACTACGACTGTTTTATTGACAAGTGTTCTTAGAGAATTTGTTAGTAAAAATTCAAATGACTTTTGCATCAATGACTTGAGAATTCAAATAAAAAAGATATTCTTTAAGTCGACGAATACCTGCCTTGGACCTGGTGACCATGTGATAAGTATCTTTGGGGCAGAATCAGGCTGTACAGTTGGGGCAGAATAGGTTGTAAGGAAACAATTGGGGTAGTGGACACATCAGTATTGATATGAGTCTGATTGAAAATAGAAGGAGAGACATTGATGATAACATCTTCAGTTTGCAATGAATGAGTGGAGTCAGGTTGCACTACAGGATCAGGAGGCCTTAAAGCTACTGGTCTAAGAACAAAGTCATCAGTTGAAGCAGTAACAGGATGCAATATAGACTTAGAACCTCCAGAGAATAACAAAGGATATGAAAATATATTCTCATCAAATAGCACCTTTCTTAAAATATACACTTTACCAATTGGGGATAAGCACTTATATCCTTTATAGTTTTGAGCATAGCTTAAAAACACACATTGATGAGACCTATAGCTAAATTTGTTTTTATTATACGGTCTCAGATTAGAATAACAGAAACTGCCAAAGACTTTTAAGAAAGTATAATCAGGTTTATGACCAAAAAAGACTTCAAAAGATGACTTACTGTCATCTAAGACAGAGGTTGACAGTCTGTTTATGAGGAAAGCAACAGTCAAGACTTCTTCATCCCAAAATGTTAGGCATACGAGTAGTGGAAAGCATGGCCAAAGCCATTTCAGTGAGATGGCGATGTTTTGTCTTTGTCCTTCCATTTTGCTCATGAATGTAAGGATAAGAGAACCTATGAGCAATCCCAGACTGCTGTAAAAAGGAAGAAAAGGAATTGGAGACATACTCCTTACCATTATCATATTGTAAAGATTTAATAGTGTGGCTAGTTAATTTTTCAATGTAAGCTTTATATTGAAGAAAAACATAAAAAATTTGAGATTTATTTACTAACAGATAAAGACATGTATATCTTGAGAATGCATCAATAAAAATTACATAATATCGATATCCTAAATGAGAAATCATGGGGCTCCCCCAAACATCAGAATAAACAAGTTGTAAAAGAGAATCATAAGAAGTAAGTAAATCTGGAAAAGGTAATTTGTGCATTTTAGCACAAGCACAGTCATTGCACCACACATGCATAAAACCATCATTTTTATTAGAAAATTATAAAGAATTACACTAGTGAAGAGCATATTTAATAGTGGTAGTTGTGACAAGTCCAAGTCGCTTATGCCACAATTGAAAATTGGAAGAAGAAACAGAAAATAAAGCAGGATGGAGAGGATGATGGAAGTCTTGGAACAATAACATTGTAAAATTGGTAGAGACCTCCAGTGTTAAAACCTTGTAGAAGAATCTTCTTGGTGTGCTTGCACTTTACAAAGCAAAAATCATCATGAAACTCAAAAAATAATACATTATCTTTTACAAATTTAGAGACACTCACAAGATTCTTAGTAATATCAGGTGCATAAATTAAGGATTACAATTTAAACCATCTTTTAGAATCAAGAGCATGCAAATAAGAATCACCAATATACTTAATATGCATACCTACTCCATTACTTACATGAATCTGTTCAGGACCCGAATAGTTAGAACACGAGAGCAAGTTAGACTAATGAGGAGTGATGTGATGGGAGACACTAGTATCAGAAAATTACGTTGGATCAGAGACAGAGGATGGCACGACCATATAGGCATAGGGATTATGAAAGGAGGATGGTGGTGGGGATGGAGTTGCTGAAGTCGAAGAAGACGAAGCAACAGAGGAGGAGGCACTAGATTGTGGAAATCATGCGATCTGGGAAGGGGTGGCTGTTCTTGATTGAATATTTGGAAACAGTACCAAGCGATATAACCTAAACAGCCATAAACTTGACATTGGGGGTGATTATTATTAGGAAAGAAGGAACAACCACCTCTAAAGAATCTTCCACCACGCCCTTTCTACCCCCAATGCCTCTTCCAGCGGAGGATGAAGAAGGGAATGCAGATTGGGTGAGAAGTGCTTGAGGAAAAAAAGATTTAAATTTAAAAAAAAAATTGAGCATATTATCATGAGACAGAATAGAAATTTCAATCTCTTGGAGAGAATACAATTCTGGTTTAGTAGAAACAGTAGTAATTAGGTTTCGGTAATCTTCATTGAGACCTTTCAAGAGAGCATCAATATATTAATCACTAGTTAGGAAAAACCCCAGAGAGGCTAAAAAATCAACAATTCTCTTTATTCGTGAGACATATTCTGCGGCAGTAAGACCTTGCTTCTTTGTAAGCTTCAGCTGGAATTTCAATTGCTTGACTTTGTATCAAATAGATTTAGAGAAATAATCCTCAATTTTAATCTAGATATCAGAGGCAAAAATACAACCTATCATTTTGTTCTTGAAGGTTTCATCCATGAAAGTAAGAAGCCAGGAAATTATATTGTAGTATTCTTGCCTCCATCTTTTGTAATCCAGTGAAAGAATCCCAGCAACACGATCATCTTTAAAATCATACTGTGAGGGCATTCTATCAGGATGTAAATGATCTTTAAGAGCTTGCTCAAAAACTACAGCCAAAGGCTATTGTTACTGTCTTATAATTGTTTTCATTAAACTTATCACCTATAGGATGATCAAAAGCTCGTGGAGTGAAAGTTAAATTAGATGATGAAGATGAAGATGAGGTAACTTAGGAATGTGAATTAGCAGAACTAGAAGCCATGGATCATCTACAAAAATGAGGCTCTTGATACCATGAAAAAATTACTTAAGCACTAGTTTCTTTAAGATAAGTAACAAAATAGAATTGTGAATAAGTAGAGAAAAAAAGTTTAAAAAAAAGAATGAATAATACTTATTTTCTTACTGAAGAGTAAAGGTGATGTGTCATCTAATACACTGTCCAACACTATTATATAGAAAGCAAGATCCATTAATAGAAAATAGATCACTAAAACACTAACTAACTAACCAACTGCACTAACTAATTAAGTGTTATCATTAATATTTAAAAATAATTATATTAAATTAAAAATATTATTTGTATATTAAAATTAATTATTAATATATTTGTGTATAAATATATATGTGATTTAATTTATTTAATGTGTATTTATGTTATAATATATATTATATATTAATGACTAATTTTAGTGGCTGATTTTGATATAGATAAGAAATATAGAGTTAAATCTCAAAGTGGTCCCTGAAGTTGCACTTAAACCTCAAAGTAATCCCTAAAGTTAATAATTACTCATATTCATCCTTGAAGTTGCACTCCGAGCTTCAGAGTTATCCTTCAAGCATTTTCCGTCAATAGACGCTATCGAAAAGCTTATGTGGATTCGTCTCTGACACGTTGGCTAAGTACTGGCTAGCTGACGTGGATTAGTAAACTTTTTTGTGGTAATTTAGTCCCTGAATCAAATTTAAAAACCATAATCCGGCCCCAAATTTCTCTTCTCTTCTCTTCCGTTCTCTTACCTTCTCTTCTATACTTAAATTTCAAAACCCTACTTCTGTACTTGCTATCAATTTTCATTGAATGATTTAATTGAAAACATGACAAGATGTATTTAGTTCCACATGCTTCAGAATCTAGATAAAATAATGGATTTCATAACTCAATGTCTCAAACTATTCACAACTATACAGTACTACAAAAATGATTGAAAATCCTCCCCCTCCCATTACCCTAAATCAGGAGCAAGTAATTTGGACTAAACCGCTAAGTTTGCAAAAATCAAGCAATTATTGATAAGATCAATGCTGACCATGCTGTAGCATTTTTTCAGACTCAATGATATCAAATTATGAGTGGACTAATAATAAGTTTGTGCATTCTGCAAGATCAGCCACTCATGATTTGGAAGCATTTCAATGTTTGGCATCTTCTAAAGATATTTTGAGTTGCTCAACTCCATCTTTTTCCACAAGGGGAGAAACTGTAATAAGAGATTATTATCATGATTATGTTAGCAACTTAGCATGTTGTATATAAAATTTAGCTATTTGATTTAACAAAAAATAATGTCTTAACTCTTTCAATTATTTCTAAAAAGATATGCAAATGAAAAATAACTTGGGGCCTTCCCATAGATGTCTGGTATTGCTTTTAGGCATGCATATTCAACTCAGAAAGCATATTCTTTATAAATTGCATCCACTCCAAATCTGGATAGAATATACACATTTCTAGTGGTTATGATTATTCTATTTCTTGTACAAAGTGACTTTATAATCAATTTCTCTAGTTCTTCTAATTGATAGATATTGTCAAAAATCATAAGAACCTTCAAACTATACAGCCTACCTGTTACAACTCTGAATATCTCAAAAGAACTGTACATCTCTAGTTTTTCTCTGTTAGAGTTTGGCAAAGAATTTACTTTTGAACGGCCATAGCACCACCATCTTGATATAATTTGCTTATGTTTTCAATAAAATAATAACGTTCAAACTGATAAGAAATTTTGTCATACAAGACAGTAGCAGAAATTGCTTTGAACTGACATAGCACCACCGAAAGTTTTTTGCTGTCATATAAGAATTTGTTTTTGAACAATGTTTTTAGTTTCATATAACATTAATAGTAACATACTAAAAATTTTGATAATAAGCCAATCAGAATCTGTGATGAATCGATGGCTGAATGAGGAATAAATAATTTCAAATTATTAGGGAAAATCAAATATTAACTAGCCACTAGATAGAATATGCAAATTAAGATAATAATAATTTCAACAGTAGATAAATACATTGCACAAGAATAAGAGGGTAGATAATAATAATTTCAACAGTAGATAAATGTATTTCAACACTAGATAAGATATGCAAATTATGATAACTTGGCAGTTCAATTCTTAAAATGGAGGAAAACTTAGCAGCAACAATAACAACAAAGTGGAGGAGTGCAAAATCAACACAATTCAGATAAATAAACACACATGCCCTAACAAAAATAACAAACAACACCAGATTTAACGGCTAAAAAGGATGGACTCATGGAACTAAAGAAATAACAGAGAACATCAAAATCATTTTTTTTTTCTTTTACAAACCTTTACCTTAACAGAGACAACGCGGTCAACAACCCAGCACAGTAGCAACGGCGACGATTGTGCTCAGTAGATCGGAGGCGATTCGGTTTCTCCGTGAGGAAACTATTACCAACAGCGTGTTATAGCAGAGCCATTGAAGAGTAGGAGAAGATGAAGAGGGGTAGAAATTGGGGGTTTAACATTATGGACAGAATAACACACCACTTGATGTCGTTTTGGCCAAAACACGCGCCAAAAATAATACGACGTCATTTTTGGAGTGCCAGCGTGGTAGGAATTGGTCCACTTCTGCTTTCCAATGGCTAGTGATGAACAAAAACTGCCTGAGGGATTACTGTGAGTGCTGGAGTACAACTTTGAGGACAAAATTGAGTAACTATTAACTCCAGGGATCAATTTGAGGTTCAAGTGCAACTTCATGGACCACTTTGAGACTTAACTCTATAGAACACAAGTTGTAGATGCCAAGTTGCCAACAGTGCATTTATCCTTACGGTGCTTTTGATGGAGTCCGCCACGGGCCACCGCTACAATTATTATTATTAATAAATGAAAAACTATGTAAATAAAAGCAATTTGAGAAAAGATCAAAGTTGTAGAAATAAATTATCAATCATAAATTTATTGATATATAGTTTTCTTTAGATTCCTATGCCCCAAATGTGCATAAATAACTACGGCCATTTTTTTATTTTAATAAAATCTTTAAGTGACGAGAAACTAACAATTTGAGCGGAGATTAAAGTCGTAGAAATAAATTATCAATCATAAATTCATTGATATGTAGTTTTTTGTAGATCATTGTGCCCAAAATTTTCATAAATAACTACGGTCGTTTTATTGACAAGTGTTCTTAAAAAAATTTGTTAGTAAAAATTCAAATGACTTTTGCAAATAATTACACTAAAAAAATTATTAAAACAAAAAATGTCAACACAAGATAAGAAGTTGACCCAAAATTTTAGTTTTTGATATATAATAATAACAAATGTTAGATTATTTGTTTTGAACTGAGAAATTAAAAAATATATAACTCTCAAAAATAGTAGAATATAATTAGATAAAAAATATTATATGAAATTACATAAATAGTAAAAATGTTATATATCAATGTTTTATTTTCTCAACTCATTTCTTTTACATTCAGAATTTTATGTTAAGCTTAAAGTTGTGAAATGTGCACGAAAAGAGGATTGAAGTGTGCTTGATTTCTTTTCGATAAACTTATTTGCAGGAAAAACATATATTAACATGTTCAAGTTATAAGCTTGTTTTATTTGAGTTCAGTTAAATTATACTCTGAGATATCAGGATTTAGAAAGATATCTTCCAATGTCCTTAACAGACTTTAGATGAGTTTTAAAAAGGTTTTTGAGTTATCTCAGGTTTGTCAAGTGACACAATTATTTCTAAACTCAAGCTAAATAAATGAACAATAAATAATAAACTATAAACACTAAAAGTTAGGTGACATATATTATATATCATTAGTTCGACTTAGAATCTTTATAGCTAGTCTCCAAGTATCTTGAAATTTCTATTATCATAGTCTTGTTATATATACAAACTTTTTTTAGTAAACAAGTCCAAACAAGTTAACCTTAACCTACCAAAACTCACTTACATAATACGTGCGTAAAATCACGTCTTTTTTTTCATATTTTTTTCTTTTTCTTTGCGTTCCTTCTCCAACGTTTGTATTATGCGTTTCTCTTCCTCCTCCTCCTCCTTCTTCTCCTTCTTCTTTATGTTCTTACTCCTTTTTTTTCTCATTCCTTCTTCTTCTTCTTCTTCGAATGTTTTATCCTATTCATCATTCTTTTTATTGTTATCGTTGTTACTGGATTTTTTTCCTCCTCCTCTTTCTATTGATTTTGCAACGTAACATTATGTTTTTTCTTCTTTGTTTGATTTTTTCTCCAAAAAAGAATTATGAGAAAAATAAAATAAGAAGATGAAAAAGAAGAAACAACAGAAGATGAGGAGGAGGAAGAGGAAGAGTTTTGAATTATGCAGAACTTATCAGAATAAAAATACACCGAAATTTTTAACAATAACACATAAATTTTTTAGTTTTTACACCGAAATTTTGCTATAAATGCACAAAAATATTTTCTTTAATGCATTTTTTCTTCTTTTTTTCTTCCTTTTAGTTGAATGAATGTAGGTTCATCATCTTCCAAGTAATTTTGCAGCATTATGTGTTTCTTCTTCTTTGTTTGATTTTTTTTATTTTTATTCTTGTTAAGAGAGTAAAATAATGTGAGTTCAAAAAGACATGCATAAAATAATACTAGAAGTACTAGAACAAAATTCTATGGTTTGTTACAAGAAATTGAAGAAAAAAATCTTGATAAAAAGACAAAAACAGTTGCATATCATTCAAATATGTACAAAATAATACCAGAAACACAATAACAATATTCTGTTATATAGTTACAGCATAAAAAGGACAACAGCACCAAATACACCTCAATTCACACGAAATATACCAAAAAGACAAACAAAATACACTTTTTTTAGTACACCATACAATATGAGTTCAAAAAGATCATGCAACTCAAAATAATTAAAATGATACTAGAAGCACTAGAATAAAATTCTATGGTTTGTTATAAGAAATTGATGAACAAAATTCTTGATAAATGGACAAAAATAGTTGCAAGTCACTCAAATATGTACAAAATAACATCAAAAGCACAATAACAATATTCTGTTGTCTAGTTACAGCATAAAGAAGACAATAGCATTAAGTATACCTCAATTCACACGAAATACATCGAAAGACAAATAAAATACATCAAAATACAAACCAAAATACACCATTATTTTTTTTATTATATCATAAAATGTGAATTTAAAAAGACATGCAACTCAATGAAACATGCATAAAATGATACTAGAAGCGTTAGAACAAAATTCTATGGTTTTTTACAATAAATTGATGAACAAAATTCCTAATAAATGGACAAAAATAGTTACAAATTATTTAAATATGTACAAAATAACATCAGAAGCCCAATAACAATATTCTATTATCTAGTTATAGCATAAAGAGGATAACAGCACCACGTACACCTCAATTCACACAAAATACACCGAAAGACAAACAAAAATACACCTAAACACAAACCAAAATACGCCGCTATTTTTTTTATTACATCAAGCAATGTGAGTTCAAAAAGACATGCAACTCAGTGAAACATGCATATAATTTTCTTTTATTTCTTTCTTTCTTTTAGTTGAATAAATGTAGATTCATCATCTTCCAAGTAATTTTGCAGCATTACTTATGCGTTTCTTCTTCTTCTTTGTTTGATTTTTTTTAATTCTTGTTAAGAGAATAAAATAAGAAGAAACTTGAGAAGGTAAAACAAGAAGAAAAAGATGAATAAAAAAAGAAGATGATGATGATGAAAAAGAAGAAGAAGCTGCAAAAGATGAGGAGGAGGAAGATGAAGAGTTTTGAATTATGCAGAACTTATCACAATATAAATACATCAAAATTTGTTAACAATAACACATAAATATCTTAGTTTTTACACCAAAACTTTACTACAAATACACAAAGACGAATAAGAAAAAAATCATGATGATGAAAAAGAAGAAGAAACATCAAAAAATGAGGAGGATGAGGAAGATGAAGAGTTTTTGAATTATGCAGAATTTATCAGAATAAAAATACACCAAAATTTCTTAACAATAACACATAATTTTCTTAGTTTTTACATCGAAATTTTGCTACAAACATTAATTAACTCAGAAATACACCAAAATTGCTTAATGATTGCGACACACAAACTCAATTTGAAAAAACACAAAAATGACTGAATTATCAACAAAAACACATCCAAATCAATTTTGGATCAGGCAACGTCATCAATATGGCAAAAATTCTACAATAACGATAACGATAACGACGATACATATAAGAAGAAGACGACGATGACTATAACGATGATGATTATGATGATGAACAAAAACACATCCAAATTATTCATTTATATTATTTGTTTTTGAACAATGTTTTTAGTTTCATATAACATTAATAGTAACATACTAAAAATTTTGATAATAAGCCAATCAAAATCTGTGATGAACCGATGGCTGAATGAGGAATAAATAATTTCAAATTATTAGGAAAAATCAAATATTAACTAGCCACTAGATAGAATATGCAAATTAAGATGATAATAATTTTAGCAGTAGATAAATGCATTGCACTAGAATAAGAGGGTAGATAATAATAATTTCAACAGTAGATAAATGCATGTATTTTGACACTAGATAGGATATGCAAATTATGATAACTTGACAGTTCAATTCTTAAATGGAGGAGAACTTGGCAGCAACAATAACAACAAAGTGGAGGAGTGCAAAATCAACACAATTTAGATAAATAAACACACATGTCCTAACAAAAATAACAAACAACACCATATTTAACGGCTAAAAAGGATAGACTCATGGAACTGAAGAAATAACAGAGAACATCAAAATCGATTTTTTTTTTCTTTTACAAACCCTTACCTTAACAGAGACAACGCAGTCAACAACCCAGCACAGTAGCAACGATGATGATTATGCTCAGTAGATCGGAGGCGATTCGGTTTCTCCGTGAGGAAACTATTACCAATAGCGTGTTATAGCAAAGCCATTGAAGAGTAGGAGAAGAAGAAGAGGGGGTAGAAATTGGAGCTTTAACATTATAGACAGAATAATACACCACTTGATGTCATTTTTGCCAAAATACGCACAAAAAATAATACGACGTCATTTTTGGAGTGCTAGCGTGGCAGGAATTGGTCCACCTCAGCTTTCTGATGGCTAGTGATGAACGAAAACTGCCTGAGGGACTACTGTGAGTGATGGAGTGCAACTTTGAGGACTAAATTGAGTAACTATTAACTTCAGGGACCAATTTGAGGTTCAAGTGCAACTTCAGGGACCATTTTAAAACTTAACTCTATAGAACACAAGTTATAGATGCCAAGTTGCCAACAGTACATTTATCCTTACGGTGCTTTTAATGGAGTCCGCCACGAGCCACCGCTACAATTATTATTAATAATAAATGGAAAACTATGTAAATAAAATTAATTTTAGAAAAGATCAAAATTCTATGGTCTGTTACAACAAATTGATGAATAAAATTCCTGATAAATGGACAAAAACAGATACAAATTACTCAAATATGTACAAAATAACATCAGAAGCCCGATAACAATATTCTATTATCTTGTTATAGCATAAAGAGGATTACAGCACCACGTACACCTCAATTAACGCAAAATACACCAAAAATTACTTAATGATTGCGACACACAAACTCAGTTTGAAAAAAACACAAAAATGACTGAATTATCAACAAAAACACATCCAAATCAATTTTTGCTACAAACCTTAATTAACTCAGAAATACACCAAAATTACTTAATGATTGCGACGCACAAATTCAGTTTGAAAAAAACAAAAAAAATGATTGAATTATCAACAAAAACACATCCAAATCAATTTTGGATCAGGCAACGTCATCAATATGGCAAAAATTCTACGATAATGATAACGATAACGACGAGACCTAATACAAGCAAAGTCAAGCAGAATATTGATGCCAGGGCATTTTGGCCAGTTTCACTGACCTTTTCTTTATTGTTTTTAGGATAGTTTCATGCATTTTTTAGGGAAATAAGCTAGTTTTGGGTAAATATTCACTTATGCCTTGACTCAAGCATACATTGTACATTTTACATGATTTCATAACGATTTTGCATAAGTTTAGTGACGAATATTATGTTGCATTACTCATGACTTGGACTAGAGCTTTGATGCACTTTGTTGCTTGATTTCAGGACCAAAAAGGAGCAAGAAAAGGGGAGGTAACTTGCAAAGATTAATGAGAAAAGTGATTGCCAATAACACTCTCAAAAAGCCATCAATGCCCACGTTAGAGAGTCACGTTAACCAAGCTAACGTGAACTCTAACGTGGAGAAAAGAAGTTGAGCCAACGTTAGTGACACTCAACATTGTCACTAACGTTGGCACTTACTCATAAGTGGCCACGTTAGAAGCCACGTTAACCTAGTTAACGTGGCCTCTAACGTTAAAGGGGAGGGAGAGAAGCCAACGTTAGTGACACTCAACATTGTCACTAACGTTGGCCTATGGTACTAAGTACCACGTTAACTCCCACGTTAACTTGGTTAAAGTGGGAACTAACGTAGAGGATGAAGAGTTGTCGACAACGTTAGTGAAACTAAACATTGTCACTAACGTTGAAGCAACCACACAACCCCCAAGAGTCACGTTAACTTCCACGTTAACTTGGTTAACGTGGAAGCTAACGATGAGAAATGAAGGATGAGCCAACGTTAGTGACACTCAACATTATCACTAACGTTGGGATGGCTAAAAGATGGCCACGTTAGAAGCCACGTTAACCTAGTTAACGTGGACTCTAACGTGAGACCTAGGGGCACATTGGAACGTTAGTGACAATGTTGAATGTCACTAACGTTCTCGAAGGATGGAAAAGGCCACGTTAGAAGCCACGTTAACCTAGTTAACGTGAGCTTTAACGTGAAGCAAGAAGGGGCACACTGGAACGTTAGTGACAATGTTGAGTGTCACTAACGTTCTCGAAGGTTGATAAGGCAACGTTAAAAGCCATGTTAACCTAGTTAACGTGGGTTTTAACGTAAGGCAAAAGGGGTGCATTGGAACGTTAGTGACAATGTTAAGTGTCACTAACGTTCCCGAACTTGGACTTTCACTAAATGATTAACACTCCTTACGCCCTGAGCTTAAGTCTCTGCCCACTCCGCACTTTCTCTCTGCAAGTAAAGCCAAGCCCAATTAAAGAAAGAAACTGCTTCAAACTCAAGATCCAAAGGCCCAAGACTTGAAGAGTGAACTAGAAGCTGAGAAGAGTAGTATATATAGGAGTAGCTTTGAATTGTAAAATAGTTCGAGAGGCTGAAGAACCACTCTCTGTATTTACTTTCTTTGCAATTTCTAGTTTTATGATGTATTATCCATCTTTGTTTTCATTTTCAAGAGCTATGAACAACTAAACCCCTTTCATTGGGTTAGGGAGCTCTGTTGTAATTTGATGAATCAATACTAATTTTCATTGTTCTTCTTCTATCTTTCCTCTTGATTTTACTTGAAAGCTTTCGATCTTCATCCAATTGAGTAGTTATCTTGGAAGAGAAGCTATTCAAACTTGGATCTCTTTTGAACCTTGGAAGAGGAATGAAGAGATCAAGCTAGAAATGCTTTCTCATGCTGGACCAAATTGGGTTTGGATGGGTATGTGACTGTAACCCTCTCAATACTTGGTTTGGGAAATGCATGTGGTATAATCAGTGACCATACTTCATCTCTTCTCATGAGCAATTGACCAAGGAATTGGCTATTGATTAAGATTTGAGAGATTGAATTGCAAGGAATTGTAATTCAATCACTTAAGATTGCCAAGGAGATCAATGAGTGCATTGATTGAGGAAGAGATGAAAATGAACTTGATCCGGAGAATTGCAACATCTCCTAAGCCCAATAAACTCCCCATCTCTAATCTCACCCATTCTCTTTAATTTCTGCGATTTACTTTTATGAGCAATTCCCCCATTCCCATTTACAATTCTGCAATTTATTTTCAGTCATTTACTTCCAGTCCTTTAATTCTAGCATTTATTTTTCTGTTATTTACATTCCCGCCATTTTATTTTCTGCAACTCTCAACCCAAATTTTGGATTCGCTCAACTAGAATATTCTTCTAATTAAAGTTGCTTGATCAATCAATCCCTGTGGGATTCGACCTCACTCCATTGTGAGTTTTTACTTGACGACAACTTCGGTACACTTGCCGAAGGGAGATTTGTTGAGAGACAAGTTTTCCGTGCATCAAATATTTCTAGTGGAACATCTTTCACAATCCCTGGAGAGATAGTTCACTAATAGACATCTTGAGAGATCGAATCATAGCTATGTAAAGTAGCCTTGGGCTGAGACGTGATCTCTTCCCCTCGTTTTCATTGGGTCACTCACAAGCAGTTAGCCTCCCTCTACAAAGAATGGAAGTATGGATGAATCGACATAAAAAAATTGAGGAATTTTCTTTTTCTTTTCAGCAATAACATGATAAGAGCATCACTTTCACAAAATCAGAATTCGAACACGCCGCGTTTTACTACGCATAAGAAGAAGACGACGGTGACTATAACGATGATGATTATGATGACTATAACGTTAACGATGCGATAACAATAATTTTCTTAGTTTTTACATCAAAATTTTGCTACAAACCTTAAATAACTCAGAAATACACCAAATTTACTTAATGATTGCGACACACAAATTCAGTTTAAAAAAAACACAAAAATAACTGAATTATCAACAAAAACACATCCAAATCAATTTTGGATCAAGCAACATCATCAATAACGACGATACGTATAAGAAGAAGACGACGATGACTATAACGATGATGATTATGATGATGAAGATGATGGAGGAGAAGGAAGAAAAAGAAGGAAGAGAAAAAATTCTAATAAGAAAATAAGGAGTAGGATGAGGAGGAGGAAGTGGTGGTGGTGGTGGTGGTGGTGTTGGTAAGACGATAACGAAAAAGAAAAATAACGAAAAAGGAGGAGGAGGAGGAGGAGGAGGAGGAGGAGGAGGAGGAGGAGGAGGAGAAGATGTATCAGGAATGACGAAGGAGAAGAAGAAGAAGAAGAACGTGTACCAGGAGTGCAAAAAAGATAGTGGTGCGTGAGGTAAATTAGGTCAAAACTATTTATTTGGACTTATTTGTTTAAAATGACTTGTATGTAGAAATTAATTAATATTATTTAAATAGAATCTTCCTTTTCATGGTGAAATCTATGGTATAAATGGAGGTTGATTTCTATACTTATAGATTTGAGTTGGTTGATGGAGAGTTGGACAAGTATTTTAAAAAGGGACAAATTTTACTCTTATTGCAGAGTTGGTTTAGAGATCTTTTCTATTGTGCACGTGATAAAAGAAATATTCGAATGAATAATTATTTATGTTATTACTAATTAAGTTGAGATAATTAGAGACTTTAGTATATATATTTTTTTATAAAATATATTTTATTTTAGTGACTATAAAAAAATATATACTACATATGATAAAATTTTATTAATGTCTTTTTTATTAAAAGAAACAACATTTACTCTTCAATAAATCTTCAATTTTCACCATAACATTACTCATTTTAGGTGTTGCTTTCATTATTCATTTTCAAAGTGTATTTTACTTCTCCCGTAACTAATTCTTTTGCAATGTTTTTTACTTATTCTCTCATTTATATATATATTATCATAAATTTCAAATACATACCGTAATAAACTATTATTAATATATTCAGCTAAAATATGCAGTTTGTTAAAATTAATCATGGTAGCTGTGTAGCATATTATTTTTAATAATTTTTAAATAAATATATAATGATATAAACCTTATTCTTTCACGTTGTGAGAGAATTATAATTAATCTATCAGGATAATTAATTATTTTATATTAATTTATTTTTGTTTAATTTTTTATTTGATATGATTAATTATTATATATGTGTTTTAATTTCTGTTCGGCTAATAGTTATTTTTTTTTAGTCAAAATGAATATAAAAAATAAAAAATATACCTATTTAGACTGAAGTACAGAATCAAAAATAGGATTTTTTTTTTACATAATATATAAATACTTAAAAAAAATTAACTTATACTGAAATCTCTAATTATCTCAGTTTAATTAGTAAGAACATAAATAATTATTCATTTCAATATTTTCTTCATAACGTGCACAACAAAAAAGTTCTCTGAACCAAGCTTTGCAATGAGAGTAGAATTTGTCTCTTCTTAAACAAGATTTAGACTAGATATATATTCTACATAAAGATTATTTTGATAGCCAATTTTTTGTACATGTAAATTTTTTTAGTTTAATCACACGCATATGTGCGTAACCTTAAATAATGACCCATTTCTTATTGATAGGCATCCCAGTCGCACCAAATCTCACATAAATCAGACATATATCGTTCAATCTTAACCACCATTCCACTCATTTCACATAAATCCCCAGTTATTCAATCTTAATCACCAATTTCACCTACTACCTGTTTTTAGTAATAATTATAACAGGAAAACAAACATAATATCCAAAAAGTCAACCGGGTACAAAAATGATCTCATTTAGGATTAACCATGCTTGACATATAAAAGAGAGTCATTAATATTGTTTTTTGAAAATTAAAACTAATGGAATAAAACTTCCAAAAAATAAAAGGAAGCACTCTAATATATGCACGTTAAATGAAAAGTTCACCACAGGTACTATCGTTGAAAAAGAAAATATTGAAATGAAGTTGAGCTCGTGATTTAGTGATTGTTTTTTTATATGTATCATTTAATTTTAAATTTTGTTTGTTTGACTCTCTTCTCTCTTTTACTTACCATCTTTGATTAAAAAATAAGAAAAAGTGATAAATAAGTCTTTAATTTTTTAATTTAAAAATAAAAAAATTACTGACCGATTGAAAATATAAAAATATTTATTTTTTAAAAGGTAAAATATTTAAAATTTTTCAAAGAACCTATTTATCTTTATATATTTTAAATAATAGGATATAGATATCTCGCATTTTAAAAGATAAAATGATGTTTTTGTATTCTCAATTAATCAAAGACTTATTTATCTTTTAGTTAAAAAATAAAAAATTTATTTATCATTTTTTTCAAAAACCAAAATGAATTAAAACATGGAACTCTTAAAATGAATATAACGTGGAGTAATTGTGGCCGTTTATGTTTCATAATCCAATCATTATGCATAAAAATTTCATGTACATCAAATTTTTACACGATGCCGGCCTTAACACCACAAGACCTGTCGACTTCAATTGCTGCGCTGGAATTGGAGAAATAAAAATTGAGATACTCAAAAGTTAGTAACTCATTCAAGAAATGGAAAATGATGTCTTCTATTTTGTCTATTTTTACTTATCGCTTTGCCGTTTAGGCCCAAAGAAAAACCAACCTTTCACTATCTTAGTAGCTCGTCAAATGACACCAAAGCTAACATATTAACATCATCATCATCATAATCGTTTTTGGAGTGTTAGATTCTGGTCAATTAGAGAAGAACACAACAATCCATAAAAATTGAAGTATCCGTGTCTCAGAAGCTTGAGAAAGAACTAATATGGATTGGTTCGAGTGGTCAACTCACTTTTTTATTTGAGTAAGTATAAATTCTTTTTATATATATAACAATTTATTGGTTAGTAGCAGACTTTTAAATCTGGTATGAGAGGTTTAGACACTTACGCTTAACCTTTGAAATACCTGTGAGATTTCTCAAGTAATGATTCAATTCCCCATTTACCATAATGTAAGAGCCAAAGTCCTCTGAGGAAGGGTCTCATACTCTCATGGGTGAAATTGAAATCGACGCTCCGGCGAAGGGGTTACGTTGCAGGTGGACATGGAAGGAGAACAAGTTGTTTGAGCTAGCCTTGGCGGTGGTTGATGAGAACCACCCGGAACGGTGGGAAGCGGTTGCGGCGATGATTGGAGGAGAGAAGAGTGCTGGGGAGGTTCAAGAGCACTATGTGATCCTTTTGGAGGATTTGGAACTTATAGAATCTGGTAAATTTGACCATAAACTTGAAGAAGAATCTCATCAGCCTTATGTACTAGTTGACCATGTTAAGTCTCTGTGTTTGTCTCATAATGATACAGCAGCCATGTAAGAACTACTCTGTTTTTTTTTCTTTTTTTGTGTGGAATAAGATAATTTAGTTTTCTTTCTTCAAATTATATTCAGTTGTGTTCTCTATGCTTCCCTTTTTGTCTTTCATTGGCATTCAGAACTTAAATATTTTAAAGTTATCTTAATAATCTCTTTTACATAGTAATCTTTCAAAGTAAAAATGAATGGGAATATGGGAATATGAAGAATTGGGAATTTAATTAGAATGTACATGACTGCTAGATCTAAAACAATTCCCCTATTCTTTTTCTGCTTTTTTTTTTCTTATTTGCTTCTTTTTAAACTCAATCGATATGGAAAATGTGTCGTTTCTTCATAAAAGACCTTGAATAATTGTCCCACTAATCTGGTTCCAAGTTGCTTATATCTTCATTGAATTGCAGCAGGAAATAGATATAATGTTATATAAAATTAGGTTTGAAACAAGAGACAAGTTGGGTATGACACCAATCATACCATAGATAAAAACACAAGTGTCTTTTCTTATCTGAAATGCACATTACGAAACTGCATCTGGATTCCACCATATAAATTCTTCCAAGCATCTCTATATACTCCTCGTCTATAAGTTTGTGTATGTCTCAGATACTAATTAAACAAATCTTAATCAAACTGAGAATGAAATATCACTTATCGATCTTTTAATATTTAATTTGAAGATTCACGTGTGGTTATTAGATGATTTGATATTTTTTTATAGAATTTGTCATTTAATGATAGTGAGTTTCTACCTATATTTAAATAAACAACTAGTTATTTTATTTGATACAAATAAGTTAGATTGCTTCTCATCCTCAAGTGAAGTTTTGATATTCTTCAATTTGCAGGAAGACACAATAATCTGGGTTAGATAGCGAGACTTCTTTTATTATTATTATTATTATTATTATTATTATTATTATTATTATTATTATTATTAGTTTGAAGCAATTTAAAATTGGGTGAGATGCAAGTCAATATACATTGGCTATTGTGAGTGAAACAGAATTTTACTAGGAAAGGGAAATAGTTGCCACATTTTACTTGTAGAAAAAGGAAAATAATTCCAAATTATGCAATTTTTCAGACCATTTGTTTCATACCTCTTCTCACTCACATGTGATACATGACATTTATGTACTATCAATATTTAATAGCAGTAATATCATTGAAATATATTGACCAGAAAGAACGTATGGAGATCTGAATCAAGTGGTGTAGAATGTGGTACTTTTCAATGATTGGCCTCATATCATAATGTAGTGTGGACCGTACGGAACAGACATGATGAAGAAACAATTAGTGGACGAAATGTGTTCATAGGTCAGATAGATAGAACTTTCAGTGTTGGTAGCTATTCAATTTAGCCCATGATCATTGTTACCTTTTCAGAGCAACCAAGTTGTGTACATATGAATTGTATATGATCTCAAATTTATGGATTCAAGTTGTGCAATCATATTTGTATATTAAACTACTAGGAAAAATTTCAGGTATGTCAGTTATTTTATTGGAAGTCTGAAATTTCAATTATGCGATCCGTTGAGATTTAAAATAAAATAATATGAATAGCTGCGATTTGTTTCAGGATGTTGGAATTGGAAGCTGCGAAGCCAGAGTCAAGTTTTTGAATGAATGAGTAAATCGAGTTGTATCTTTTGGATAACACGCTTCTTTTTGTTTTGTAGGAAACCGAAACTCAAAGGAAGAAATATTGGAAAAGTTGATGAGTGAGAAGGTAGTGTGGATCACAAAAGGAAAATTTTCATTTGTTGGGGAAAAAAAAGAGCTGGGAAAAAATTTTATTGGCACTCGATTAAAAGGAATAATCTATTGACTATTGAGTGATGATGTTGTTATGAATCTATATATCTCTATACTGTTATATACTAACAATAGAGAAGCCAAGCTATTTTCATGTTAAATTGAATTCATTTTATTCGAGTTATTATATTATTAAAATATATAATTAATATCTTAAACTAATATTTTTACCCGTAATAACATTACAAAATTTTAAATCTTTTAAAATTATGTCGGTCTTAACATTATAGATTATGGCACAAAAAATTTATAGCATTAAATTACTTTTACAAAAAAGTCGTAAAGGACAAAAGTCCTGGTCGGCTAAGAAAACTAGGGTCTCTGCAAATAAAAAAAATTAAATAATAAATTTTTTAGTTGTTATTTTCATATGAAAGAATTTATTTTTTATTAATAATTAATTTAAACATTTATTATCTAAAATTTAAAAGAATTTATTGTGTATACTTTTATAATTTATTAGATGTTAAATCTGTTGTACAGATAGAAATAATTAATTTTTATGCTTGCTATTTAAAAATAATTTTTTTTCTCTATATATAAAAATATAATTAGATATTAGCATAACAAAATTGATATTGATAGTTATAAAATGAACTCAAATTTATTTTTTTAAAAATAATTAAATCTTGATTCTAATTTTTAATCACAACATTGGTATTTTCTCTAAATTATATGGCATAAATATTTGAAAAAAAAGAAGTGAAAATATAGATTAGAAAGATAAGCAGTAAAAATTTAAAATAAAATAAAAAATACATAAATAATATTTTTTATTTAAATTATATTATGTTGTTAATTTTATTTTTTGTAGAACAGAAAGGTAGAAAAAAATATATAATGAGAGAAAAGAGAGAGAAAGATAAAGAAGAAGAATGAAAGAGGGACGAGTTCGTTAATTTTGGAACTTAAAGAAAAAATTATTTTAATTATAATGAAAAATATCTAGTGACATATTTTGATTTGTCAAATTATATTACTAATATTAAATATAAATTATAAATTATATATAAGTGAGAAAGATAGAGAGAAATTAAAAAAAACGAGAGGTAGATAAGAGAATGTAAGAAGGAGGTTTACTAATTTTGGAGAGAAATATTTTTTCTAAATTTTAATAAGAGAATGTCATGTAACACATTTTAGTTATTAAATTAGTAAGTAATATTTAAATATAATATATAATATATAATATAGTTATATTTTTATTTTAATATTTTAATTTTAATTTAATTTAAATACAATTAGAGAATGCTATGTTGTATATTTTGATTGTTAAATTTGTAATTAGTTATTGATAATGATATATGAGAGAGATAAAGAAAGAGAGAGGGGGGAGAGATAGAGAGAGAAAGAGCACGAGAGAACTTTTTAATTTTGGAGAAAAAAATTTATTTAATTTCAATTGCAATGAGGGAACGACATGTGGTACATTTTTATTGTAAAATTAGTAATATATAATAGATTTACCCGTAATAACATTACGGGAATATAAATCTTTTAAAACTACGTCGATCCTGACATTATAGATTATGGCACAAAAAATTTATAGCATTAATCTACTTTTACTAAAAGGTTGTAAGGGACAAAAATCCCCACCGAGTCGCCGACTAAGAAAACCAGGTGGATAATAAAAATTAAATAATATATTTTTTAGTTATTATTTTTATATGAAAGAGTTTAATTTTTTATTAATAATTAATTTTAACATTTGTTATCTAAAATTTAAAAAAAATTAACGTGTATATTTTTATATTTGATTAGGTGTTATAAAAATAAAAATAATTAATTTTTTATACTTGCTATTTAAAAATAATATATATATATATATATATATATTAGCATAAAAAAATTTACATTGATAGTTATAAAATTAACTCAAATTTATTTTTTTTTTAAATAATTGAATCTTGATTCTAACTTTTAATCACAATATTAGTATTTTCTCTAAATTATATATAATAAATATTTAAAAAAATAAAAGTGAAAATATAAATTAGAAAGAAAAGCAGTAAAAATTTAAAATTAAATAAAAATATGTATATAATAATATTTGTTTTTAAATTATATTATATTGTTAATTTTATTTTTTGTAGAATAGAAAGGTAGAGAAAAATAGAAAATGAGAGAAAGATAAAGAAGAAGCATTAGGGAGAAAGTTTGTTAATTTTGGAAGTTAAGAAAAAATTTTATTTTAATTATAATAAAAAAATATCTGGTGACATATTTTGATTTGTCAAATTACTCATATAAAATATAAATTATAAATTATATATAGAGTGAGAAGGATAGAGAAAAATAGAAAAAAAAAAGAGAGTTAGATAAGAGAATATAAAAAGGAGGTTTACTAATTTTGGAGAGAAATATTTTCTCTAAATCTTAATAAGACAATGTTATGTGACACATTTTAGTTATTAAATTAGTTAGTAATATATAAATATAATATATAATATAGTTATAGTTCATTTTTAATATTTTAATTTTAATTTAATTTAAATGTAATTAGAGAATATTATATATTATCAAATTTGTAATTAATTATATATTAATAATGATAATAAGAGAGATAGAATGAATAAAAAATTAAGAGACAAAAAAAAAGAAAAAAAAAGAACTCTTTAATTTAAAAAAAATTAAATTTAATTATAATAAAAAAATGAGATATGACATATTTTAATTATAAAATTAATTAATAATATATAATAGATTATACTAACTAATGGATATACATATTATCTTTTGTAAGCTTTCTAATATAATCAATAATTGCATAGATTTTGTTCGTAACTATTTTTGTTACATTGAATAAATTGATATTGTTCATATTTTTGAACTTGGTTCTTATAGTGTATGGTTTATGATGACAATGTAAAAAGTGTTAAAGTTTTAAGTTTTTTAAAATTTATATTTAATTTGAAAACACTTTTTTACAGTAAACACGTTAATATTAGTTTAAGTTTTCTATAAATTGTATTTATATATAATCAACTCATTCATTTATCAAATGCAAAGAAGGTATATGATTTAGGGATAAGGTTAAATTTAGGCTTTAGGATTTAGATATGGTTTGTTAAATTTTTATTTTTTTATTTAGGAAATTAAATTAAAGTCGTTATTTTTTATCTTATTATATTTATATTATTTTAGAGTTGTTCATTATTTATCTCTTATCAGTGATTTAGAGTATATGATTTAAAAGTTTGTCGTTGGTCAATAAATTATTACATACATAAATTAAAAATGTAAAATGGTATTATTTAAATTCCCAAAAACTTATTTAAATTAAACGAACGGGTGGCTAACTAATTGATTAACTCAAATTAGTTAAATACAAAAAATTTAAAATATGATTTATACGTTATTTATAAATAATATTATCACCACCTAATAATTAGTACTTTTATTTAGTATAATTATGATACAAATTATTTAACATGGTCACATAAACAGGATAAAATACAAATTTAAGAGAAAATTAAAAGATTAAATGGAATGAGTAGTTATGGATTATGCAGTAGTAATTAAGATGTAAATTTTATATTGTTAAGATGTTTGCATTGTATGAACTTTATGACAAGTCCATATTAAAAAAAGGGATAAACACCAATTATATGAGTAAATAAAAAATATAAAAGGTGTTAATTGCTAATAAAAATAAGAAGATCACAGAGTTGTATTTTTCTAATTTGAGTCTAATCTAATATGGAATCTATAGCAATTCAACACCTAATATAGTTGAAGACACGTATGTTCTCTTTTACCTTTATAATTTTTGTCATGTATAATTATTGACAATTAAAATCACAAAAAATTATATACAGTAATTTTGCAAAAATCAATAACAGATTTTCAGTCCATTAATAAGTAAAAGGTAATGGCTAATAATCTAAAACAATTTATTGAAAAAGATAGATTAAATAGACAAATCATAAATGTTGAGTTACTATAATATTTACTACAGAATAATTTAATTTGCATGTGGTGCAATTTATTACAACAACAATAACAATAGATCATTATGAAAAAAAAATATATAAAATATTCAAAATTTGCATAATATAAGTAGAAAACAAAATTCGCCTATAACAGAAAATATTAATTTTAAGACTTTAATTTGTTCATTTATTTATGAGCAATACATTAGTTGGTTTTCAATAATTTTTTGTTTTAGACAAACTAGTTTCTAACAAAACAAAATAATAATAAATTGATTTTTGATCTTTTAGAATACTAGATAAATTAGAATTTTTATTTAAATATAAAAATTAATGTTTAATTTGTGTAAAAAAGAACTAATTTACTTTTAGGTGTACTATTTGTTAGCTTTGGAAGTAGTTCTATTTTCATAGATAACTTTATTTTGCAAGTAGTGTAAAATCCGGTTAATTAATGGCTAATTAATCCATAAATTAAAATATATTCTAAAAAGTGAGAAATGATGTTTTTATGTTTTAATGTGGTGGAGAAATTTAAAACAAGAGTTTTGACACCAATTTTAAAGAAATCGGTCCAAAATTAGGCCGAACAGGCCAAACCGAACCAACCGAACCCAAGTTGAGCCCAAGGCCCAGCCAAGCTTCATTTAATTAATGAAACTCAGCACTCTCTCTCCCTTAAACAAATACACACACGCTGGAAACAAAGAAAGGAAGAGGGGGGAGATTGAAACCCTTGTTCCTATTCATCTCAATCTTCCATGGTTGATAACTTTTGATCCGGAGCTCCGATTGACGCACCATTTACGGCCACACGACCGCGGCGTCGAGCTCTACAAAATTCACACAAGAAATCTTGAGGTAAGTCACAGTTTGTCCTTCGAATTTCAGTCCTTAATTTCAAGTTTTATGGATAAAAATATTGAGATTTGTGAACTCCTTTGTGTTATAGGATCAAATTAGCTTGAGGGGAAGGCTTGTTCTTGCTCTCTTGATCCTTGGGTGAGGTAAGAGATCTCAAACCCTAGTGAAAATATTGAATTTGAGGTATTGGGTATTGAGTTATTGTGTTTGGGTGTGATATTGAGGCTTAGGCTTTATTTATATGTGTATTGGAGCTTGATTGGTGGTTTTGGCAAGCCTTGGAGTGGAGCTTGTGCTTGGAAATCTGTTGGTGAAGTATTGAGACTTTGAAAGTTGAGGAAAAATGAATTTGAGAGTGTTCCGGGTGGAACGGAAATCGGCCAAGGTATGATTTCGGTTTTCTGTATCTAAAATGTAATGTGGTTGTGAAAACATAGGCTAGTGGCCCTAGGATAAGATTTTGAAATATTGATGTGATTAATGGATGATGTGAGTTGTATTATTATGTACGTATTTTGGTGGATTGTGAAATGTTGATGTAATTGTTTGGGTGATTTGAATTGTGTGGAATATATGAGTAATGGTGATAATGGTTGGTAAAGCATGTGACGTTGTATGAGATATGAACTATTGTGTTTAATTGATGGTAAGGTTGAGGCTTGTGTTGGTAAGCATGATTGGGTGTATGATATTGATATGTGTACGATCATGATGATTGATAACTTGAATAAATGCTTGGAAAGTTGAATTATGGAGTGTTGATTGTAAATTGAGAATATTGATTTAGAAATTGGTTAAATGTGTAATCATTGGTGGGTTGATGATTGGGTGAGAGGTTAGAGATGTTTGATGCTGGAATGGTTGAGTTTGGTTGGTTTCAAATGAGTTTGGTAAGTGTATGTTTTGAAATGGGGAGTTTATAAGTTTTGGTAAAAATGAAATTTTGATGAACTTCAACAGATCATATCTTGAGCAATTGTTTTCGGAATTTGATGATTCTTATATCAATTGAAAGATAATTTCACAAGCTTTAAAATGGTTTAAATTTGATCAAAATCTGAATTTTGTGGAAGGAGATACGACCGTTGGAAGTTCGGGCCAGAAATATGAATTCTGCATCTTCTGCAGAATTTGTGATTTCTGGGTTGTGTGCGCACGCACAGCCCTGTGCGCACGCACAACCCGTGAAAATCTGGGTCCTGTGCGCACGCACAGTCCCGTGCGTATGCACACGACAAATTGGGGCTGCTGTTGGGAGCGCTAGAACACTCTGTGCGCGTGCACGGCCAAGGGAGTTTTGCGAACTGTGCGTACGCACAGCCCTGTGCGTACGCACACGTTGGGAATGACACACTGATGGTGGCGCTAGCACACCTTATGCGCGCGCTCAACCCTGGAGATTTACTTTCTGTGCGTACGCACAGACCTGTGCGTACGCACACTTTTAAAAATACTTCTGAGCGTGCGCACGCACACCCCTGTGCGTACACATGCGACCCAGTCCTTTCCTAAAGCTTTTGTTTTCAAGCTATTCACATTCCCAACAAGTTTGTAACCTTCCGAGATGTTAATTCACACTTATAAACCCCCAATTTCATCCCTTAGATCTTAAATTAATATAGAATGCCTAGTGAATGAGAGTAAGCTAGGGGAGAGGGTAACTTGTGGATGAAGAAAGGGGATGTCATGATGAGTTATAATGAAAGGTGATGATACGAGTTGTTGAAGAGGACGGTGGATTGTTGAATATGATATGGGCCGAATGGCTAAGTATGATATGAGCCAAGAGGCTGAGTATGATGTGAGCTGAATGACTGTGTGTGATGATGGTTTATGGCTGAGTGTGAACTATGAATTTAAGCCGGATAGCTGAGATGAATGTTGAGTTATGGCTGAGGATAAATACATGTGTAATTCATGAATGAATATAGTAAATGAATAATGAATGAAAAGGTTGGATGTATGTATGTTTGTTTGCCTTCTCTCTGTTTGTAAGGGTGACATGGCACCGATACCCTTTAATGGTAAATGGGTGACAGGGCACAGATACCCTCTAATGGTGACAGGGCACAGATACCCTCTAACGGTGACAGGACACGGATTCCCTCTAACGGTATTAACGTGCAACAGAGAGACTGTGTCCGGGTTAGTTACCGGATATGTCGGGTTGGCTTGATAACCGACAGATGAGACTCATTAGCCACTAGGACAGACATGCATCATATGCATTATATGTGATTTGTTTGGGATGCCTACTTGATTGCATTATTACTTGCTATTTGTCTAGTTGATATATTTGCTTCCTACTTGTGCATTTCTTTGTTTAATATACTTGTGTTTGTATCTCTACTACTGTTGGCGGTTGGGAGGTTTGTAGGAGTTGGAAAGGGGGTATTTAGTTAGACTGAAGACCCTTAAGATAGTTGCCTAATTTCACTTTCTCATGGTTTAATTATAGTTATACGCTTTGATTATAACTGGAAGTTCTAGGATTGCCTTCGGCTTTCCTAGGACATTACATGTTAGATATTTGGGCACTGTTACCATGCTAAGAACCTCCGGTTCTCACCCATGTGGATTTTGTGACTTTCAGATGCAGGACGTAAGGCTCTTCGCGGAGGCATGCTGGAGACTTTCTTTTGGTGGAGATCCTTTGTCTGTTAGGATTTTATTTTGATCTTATATACTTGTTTAGATACTTATATTCTCCACTGTATATATATTTTGTATCGACTCCTCTTAGAGGTTATTTTGGAGAAACAGGATTTGTATATTGTCTTTTGGACTGTCTTTTGGGAAATTCCTTTATATATGTATGTATACTGTTATGCTCTGACAGGTTATCTTCACAAACCGAGTCCTGAGCCTTGATATATGTATTGTTGGCACTCTTCTGTGTATCTTCTCATGATAGCTTGTCCTATATCCGTTTCGTTTACGTCATTGATCGGAGTGTTGCGATTCTCGACTTATCGGTTTTGATTTACCCACTTTTCTTCAAAGGGTCCTAGTTATAAACATTTTTTTTTGCAATACTATACGTACTATATTTTATTTTTTAGAGGTCGCAATACCTCACTACCTCTGTTTTATGACTTAAGCATAAGACTCTGTGTGGTAGGGTGTTACGTTATGGTATCAGAGTAGTTCGTTCCTGTAGAGCCTGAGGGACGGACTGACTATGCTTCTATGCATTCTCTGTGTTTGTGTCTATGTGCTATTAGGATATCTAACCGATAAACATAGCATAAAGTCCATGAGTTTTCATTTGGAACTTTGAAGTATTAGGCTTGTGATATTGAGACTGATCACCTTGATATCACTTGTTTAGTGTGGAAAGGACTAGATGGCGACTCGTGGGTGCAGACGCGGTTGAGCGAGAGGTAGGAATCGAACTGAGGAACATGAGACGAATGCGAACAACCCCGTAAACTTTATGGCGGCATTGGAAAATATGGCTGCTGCTATGCAAGCCACTGCGGCGGCTCTCGGGCAACAGCTGAATAACAATGGCAATGGCGGAAATGAGACTCAAGGCCCGATGACGCTAGCAACCTTCTTAAAGGTTAATCCGCCAAAGTTCAAGGGAACCACCAATCCTACTGAATCCGACACTTGGTTTCAAGCTATGGAGCGAGCACTGCAAGCACAGCTGGTGCCTGAAGAGCAGTGCATCGAGTTTACTACTTATCTGCTCACCGAGGAAGCGTCGCATTGGTGGCAGGGAACCCGACGTCTCATACAGCAGGGCGATGATCCTATCACCTGGGATGCCTTCCAGGTAGAATTCTACAAGAAGTACTTTCCAAATTCTGCCCGAACGGCCAAGGAACTGGAGTTACTGCAGCTGAAGCAGGGTGCGATGTCGGTATCTGAGTATACGGATAAGTTTGAGGAGCTGTTCAGATTTTTCCGCATGTGCCAAGGGGCTCCGGGAGACTTCGAGAAGTGGAAGTGCATCAAGTATGAGGGAGGACTTCGGAGTGACATCCTAAGCTCCGTTGGACCGATGGAGATTAGGGTCTTTTCCGAACTTGTGAACAAGAGCCGTGTCGCTGAAGAATGTGTGAGGAAGGCTGCTGAAACAGAGAATGACCACCGGGAGTCCCACTACAGGGAGCACAATTCAGGATTTGCGACAAGGGGTAAAGAGTTTAAGAGGAGAGGATACCCACAGTGTTTTCCTCAAAAGCAGAATAACTTTGCGACGAATGAGGAATCACAAGGAAATGGTAAGGGAAAACAGACAGCGGCTGCTTCAGATGTTTCGAGTTGTCAGATATGTGGACGTCGTCACCCAAATAGGTTGTGTCATTATGGTTCGGGCTTGTGTTACAATTGCGGGAAGTCAGGACATTTGGTCAGAGATTGCCCACACAGGAGGGACCGAGGTACTACTGGATCCGATCCTCAGTTTTGAGGTAATAAGAAAACTGATGACTTAATTCCTTACCACTTTAGACAATACTGGAGACTAGTATTCACTCATAACACGTGGTTGAATAATCATGATCTTCTCTAGATGACCCTAAGTTATTTTGATAGAAGGATTGGCTAGCATAGATGAATAGGTAGGTTCTTAATATAAGGTGATCAGAGGGGCGCAGCGAAGGCGAGAGACTCCGGAGGTGAGATGCTGCAGGGATTGGTAAAGCGCGAGTGACTATTGGCTAGGTTGAGAAGGGAACCCCTCACGCGGACTCATGGAGCAAACGATATTTTCATGGACGAAGTGAAGTTTTTGACCATGTAGTGAGTAAATAGGGGGTAGCTGTAGATACTTCTAAGGTGGAAGCAGTGATGGATTGGGGACGACCGACCTCAGTTACTGAGATAAGAAATTTTTTAGGTCTAGCTGGCTACCATCGGAGGTTCATCAAAGGCTTCTCGCAAATAGCTTTGCCATTGACAAAGTTAACCCGCAAGGACGCACCGTTTGTTTGGACTTCTGATTGTGAGGAAAGTTTTCAAGTATTGAAGCAAAATCGGGCTTTCACACTTGTGTTGGTATTACCCGAGCCGACTGAACCGTTTGAGGTATATTGTGATGCCTCGTTAAGGGCCCGGGGTGCGTGCTGATGCAGCACCAGAATGTGGTGGCGTATGCCTCACGGCAACTAAGGCCTCATGAAGTTAATTATCCGACGCACGACTTGGAGTTCGCTGCAGTTGTGTTTGCGCTTAAAGTGTAGAGGCCTTATCTCTATGGAGTTAAGTTTCGAGTTTTCTCTGATCATAAGAACTTGAAATACCTCTTTGATCAGAAGAAGCTTAATATGCGGCAGAGGAGGTGGATGGAATTACTGAAAGACTATGACTTTGAGTTGAATTACCATCCGGAGGCGAATATTGTGGCAGATGCATTAAGTTGGAAATCGCTGTATGCGTCTTGAATGATGCTTCGAGAAGAGGAGTTGCTTAGAGCATTGCAATGAATTTTGTGTCGGGATTGCCGAGAACTAGAATCGGATCTGATGCTGTCTGGATAATTGTGGACCGGCTGACGAAGTCGGCTCACTTCTTACCCATTTGAATGAACCATACTCTTGAGGAGTTAGTACGTTTGTACATAAAAGAGATTGTGAGACTTCATGGTGTGCCTACTACTATAATTTTTTATAGAGATCCCCGCTTTACTTCAAGGTTCTGGGGTGCATTCCAGAATGCTTTTGGAACCCGTTTGAGCTTGAGTACAGTTTACTATCCTCAAACAGAAGGTCAATCTGAGAGGACGATCCAAACCCTAGAAGATATGTTAAGGGCTTGTGTTCTGGATCAACCGGCAAGCTGGGATCGGTATATGCCGCTAGTGGAGTTTGCGTACGATAATAGCTACCATGCGAGCATCGGAATGGCTCCGTATGAGGCTCTGTATGGGAGAAAATGCCAATCTCCGCTATGCTAGTATGAAGCTGGAGAGAAAAGTCTATTAGAACTGGAATCGGTTCAGTTAAGAGAAGATTTGACTTTGCTGGTGACTCCAGTCAAGATTGATGACCCGAGTATTAAGAAGTTGCACGGAAAAGAGCTTTTAATAGTGAAAGTGGCATGGAGTCGAGCCGGTATTGAGGAGCACACTTGGGAACTTGAGTCAGAAAAGCGATCAGACTACCCTCACCTATTCTCAGGTAACTGAAGTCGAATTTTGTGGGCAAAATTCCTAATTAGGTGGGAAGAATATAAAGCCTGGTTAATTAATGGCTAATTAACTCACAAATTAAAATATATTCTAGAAAGTGAGAAATGAGGTTTTTATAGTTTAATGTGGTAGATAAATTTAAAACGAGAGTTTTGACACCAATTTTAAAGAAATCAGCCCAAGATTGGGCCGAACGGGACAAACCGGGCCAACCGGACCCAAGTTGGGCCCAAGGCACAGCCAAGCTTCATTTAATTAATGAAGCTCAGCACTCTCTCTCCCTTAAACAAACACACACACGTTGGAAACAAAGAAAGGAAGAGGGGGGAGATTGAAACCCTTGTTCCTATTCATCTCAATCTTACAGGGCACCGATACCCTCTAATGGTAAATGGGTGACAAGGCACAGATACCCTCTAATGGTGACAGGGCACAGATATCCTCTAACGGTGACAGGGCACGGATTCCCTCTAACGGTATTAACGTGCAACAGAGAGACTGTGTCCGGGTTAGCTACCGGACATGTCGGGTTGGCTTGATAACCGACAGATGAGACTCATTAGCCACTAGAACAGACATACATCATATGCATTATATGTGATTTGTTTGGGATGCCTACTTGATTGCATTATTACTTGCTATTTGTCTAGTTGATATATTTGCTTCCTACTTGTGTATTTTTTTGTTTAATATACTTGTGTTTGTATCTCTACTACTGTTGGCGGTTGGGAGGTTTGTAGGAGTTGGAAATAGGGTATTTAGTTAGACTGAAGACCCTTAAGATAGTTGCCTACTTTCACTTTCTCATGGTTTAATTATAGTTATACGCTTTGATTATAACTGGAAGTTCTAGGATTGCCTTCGGCTTTCCCAGGACATTACATGTTAGATATTTGGGCACTATTACCATGCTAAGAACCTCCGGTTCTCACCTAGGCAGATTTTGTGACTTTCATATGCAGAACGTGAGGCTCCTCGCGGAGGCATGCTGGAGACTTTCTTTTGGCGGAGATCCTTTGTCTGTTGGGATTTTATTTTGATCTTATATACTTGTTTAGATACTTATATTCTCCACTGTATATATATTTTGTATCGACTCCTCTTAGAGGTTATTTTGGAGAAACAGAATTTGTATATTGTCTTTTGGGCTATCTTTTGGGAAATTCCTTTATATATGTATGTATACTGTTATGCTCTGACCGGTTATCTTCGCAAACCGAGTCCTGAGCCTTGATATATGTATTGTTGGCACTCTTCTGTGTATCTTCTCATAATAGCTTGTCCTATATCCGTTTCGTTTACGTCATTGATCGGAATATTGCGATTCTCGACTTATCGGTTTTGATTTACCCACTTTTCTTCCAAGGCTCCTAGTTATAAACATTTTTTCTTGCAATACTATACGTACTATATTTTATTTTTTAGAGGTCGCAATACCTCACCACCTCTGTTTTATGACTTAAGCAGAAGACTCTGTGTGGTAGGGTGTTACAAGTAGTCTTATATTGTGAAATTTAGAAAGAAAATAATATTTCATAAATACTAGCTACAAAATTAAGAAACAAAAGCAATTAACTTTTTTTTGACAGACTATGCATGCAAAATCAAGATAAAAGACATTTTAATTATGTTGACATTTCTTATGTTTAAATTAATTATTTTTTACTTTTTATAAATTTTAAAATATAAATATTAATAAAGAATTGAAATATTTTTATTTAAATTTAAATAAAATATTAAAAAATAAATTAATAAGATATAAATTTTATGCTTTAGTTCAAATTTTATATTTTATTAAATTTATGAATTTAAAATAAAATAATTAATAATTTTATAAAATTTATTAAAATTTATTATTTAATTTATTACCATCTAAATTAAAGAACTATTATTGAGACTGACTTTGAAAAAATACATGCAAGATATAACCCTCTGTGTGACATAAGAGACATCAGCTCAAACTTAGGGAATTTAAGATTTTGGTTTAAGTATTAACAGAAATATTTTAAAACATTGCCATACCATATTTATTTTAAAAATTAAATTTAATAATTTGTTTAATATTATAGCCTAATATTTGTATAAATCTAGTTAGTCTTTTAAGCTATTTTATTATAATTATTTGTTATTTTTAAGTATAAACTTTGTCTATGCTACACCTGCAGTATATAGCCGGTCCAAAATTCGGATAAAAGAGGAGCATTGTGTTATGCCTTCGATAGCCAACATAAAAACTTAGTCGAATTTTCATGACATGGATCAAAGACGTTATTGTACTAAAACTAGGTCGTCGCCAGAAGCAACGCGCTGTATGCCTCACATACAGTATCAAATGAGTAAAAGTCGTTGCATCGGTACCCAGTTGTAGTGTTAAATGAGCAAGGGTTCCCGTATTTTCGTGAACGGACGAGGGTAAATAAGCTAGTTCACAAAGAAAAAAGGTAAAGGTCGGAGCGACAGAAGGTTGAGATTTAGGACATGGAATATAGGCACTCTAACAGAAAAATCCATGAAGGTGGTGGATACCATGATAAGGAGGAAGATTAACATCATGTGCCTACAAGAAAAAAATAGGTCAGCGCGAAGGATAGGAAGTTGGATACCTCCGGGTTCAAACTTTGGTATACAGAAAAAATGAAGAATAGAAATGGGGTAGATATTATCGTGGATAAGCAGTGGAAGAAGGACGTAGCGGATGCCAAAAGGGTGGATAATTGGATCATCTCTATCAAACTTGTGGTGTAAAGAGGTACTTTTCATGTGATTAGCGCTTATGCACCACAAGTGGGTTCGGACGAACAACACAAGATAATGTTTTGGGAAGATATAGAGAGTTTGGTCAAAGACATACCTTCAAGAGATAAGATTTTCTTAGGAGGAGATTTAAATGGCCATGTTAGAAGAGAAGTGAATGAGTATGGAAGTATTCACGAAAGTCATGATTATAGGGTGGTCAATACCGAGGGTAAAACTATTTTGAATTTTTTCTCAACCTTTAACTTTCTCATTACTAATACATATTTTAAAAAGAGAGATGAACATCTTATAACCTATAGGAGTGATATGACAAGATCTCAAATCCAGTTTTTCTCGTTGAAGAGAGTCGACTGGAAATTTTGCATTAATTGTAAAATTATTCCGGGAGAGAGTTTAACAACACAACATAGGATGCTTGTCATGGATTTTCGCGTTGAGCAAAAGTTGAGGAAGAGACATCTTACGAAGAACCCAAGGACGAGGTGGTGGCGGGTGAAAGGTAAGGAACAAAAAAGCTTTCTAAACGGGTAGGAGAAGAGGCAAAGTGGAAAGGGGATGGAAGCACGAAGAAGATATGGAGGGAGATGGCAGAAGTTATTAGAAGAACAACAAAAGAAAATTTTGGTGAATCTAGAGGGATAGGACCAAGAGACAAGGAGTCCTGTGGTGGAATGCGAGTGTACAAGAAAAGATAAAGGCAAAAAATGAGTGCTTTAAAGAGTGGTCTATGTGCCGCAATGCAGATAACTGGGAAAAATATAAGGCGGCTAAGAAAGAGATTAAAGTGGCTATAAGTGAAGCAAAAACAAGAGCATATGAGAGTATCTACCAATCTTTAGGCACGAAAGAAGGAGAAAAATGTATATATAGAATTGCAAAGAGCCATGAAAGAAAAATGAGAGACTTGGATTAGGTCAAATGCATAAAGGATAAAAACGGAGAGAATTTGGCTCAAGATGAAAAGATCAATGAAAGGTAAAAGAGATACTTCTACGAATTATTTAATGAAGAACAGAAGACTCTTTCGAGCCTTGGTCATTTATGCACGAGGGAAGAAGATCAAAACTTTGACTACTATCAAAGGATTCGAGATTTTGAGGTAAAAGAGGCTCTAACACGGATGAAGAATGGCAGGGCAGTAGGACCCAATAATATTCCGATTGAGGTTTGGAAGGGCCTTGCATCAGTTGGTTAACCAAGTTTTTTAATAAGATTTGAGGTCAAAAAAGATGTCAGATGAGTGGAGAAAGAGCCCTTGGTACCTATTTACAAGAATAAGGGGGGATATACAGAGTTGTGAAAACTATAGAGGAATCAACCTCATGAGCCATACCATGAAGTTATGGAAAAGGGTGATAGAACGGAAGTTGAAACAAGAGACACAAGTAATAGAGAACCAATTTGATTTTATGCCAGATAGATCCACCACTGAAGCTACATACCTATTAAGAAGGATGATAGAGAGGTATCGTAGTAATAAAAGGGATCTACATATGGTGTTTATTGATTTGGAAAAAATGTATGATAAGGTATCAAAAAAGGTCTTACGGGAGGTTTTGGAAAGGAAGATAGTAAGGATCGCATATATTCGTGTAATTAAAGACATGTATGATAGGACTATATCTAGTATGAAGACTCAATGTAGTGTGACAGAGAAATTTTCTATTGGTATAGGAATACACCAGGGATCATCCTTAAGTCCATACCTTTTTACATTAGTCTTGGAAGTACTCACAGAGCATATCCAAGAGCTTGTGCCATGGTGCATATTTTTTGCTGATGATATCATCTTTATGGGAGAGTCAAGGAAAGATCTAAATAAGAAGTTGAATTTATGGAGAGAAACTCTAGAAGTGTATGGTCTACGCATAAGGCATAACAAGACTGAATATATAGAATGTATGTTTGGCCGTCGAAGGGAAAACCTTAATACAGAGGTGAAGATTGGATAAAACATCCTACGAAAAGTTAAAAATTTGAAGTATCATGGGTGCATCATACAAGATAATAGAGAGATTGAACGGGATGTAAATCATAGGATCTAAGCAGGTTGGCCAAAATAGCAGAGTGCGTATGATTTTATATGTGACAATAAAGTGCCTTTAAAACTTAAAAGTAAATTTTATCGCACTACTACAGACTGGCTATGTTTTATGGTACAGAGTGTTGGACGGCCAAAGGGGAGCACAAATATAAGGTAAGTATGACAGAGATGATGATGTTGAGATAGATAAGTTGTCATACATGATTGGATAGAATAAGAATCGAGTTATAAAAGAGAGTTGGAGTAGCACCTATTGTGAAAAAGATGGTAGAATTACGTCTCAGGTCGTTTGGGTATGTGAGAAGAAGACCGACAGAGCATCCAATCAGAAAGGTGGATGAGATAGAAGATGGATAAGGGGTGAAAGGTAGAAGAAGACCTAAAAAGACAATCTATGAGGTGGTCAAATGAGATCTACATATAAATGGCATCTCTGTAGACATGATACTTGATAGAGGCCAATGATGTCGTTTTAATCCATGTCACCAACCCCACCTAATAGGATAAGGCTTTTGTTGTTATTGTTGTTGTTGTTTCAAATTCTAAAATCTTTAAAATTTATGCTCACATGCCACCTTAAAAGGTTATATATTAAGTCATCTTTTTCAAAATTAAAAGTCATAGTTTAAATTTATAGGTTTGTAGAAACACTATTTTCTTGAGTTTAAATTAAATACAAAATTTGAATTTGAATTTTTATTAATTTTTATGTTTCTTATCTTTTATTTCAATATAAATAAAAGTATTTTTTTATTGACAATTATAATTAGGTGAGTTCTACTCAACCCCCTCTAAATCAACATGTAAATTATCTTCTATGACGTGGCACATGTTAATTGGATGTTTAGTTTTAATTTGAATTAATTTAACCCAATAAGAGTTAACATCTTAACTAAAGTAGGATCATTTTGTAATTAAATAATTTTTTAAGATGGATGATTAGATAATTTTTGTAAATATTAAAAAGTAAATTTATATGTTTTACATTTTATAAAAAAAAAAAAAAAAAAATCCTAAATCTAACCATGACCCCCCAACGTAGTCCATTGCCCCAGTCACACTCCCACCCCTCTCCTATCTGAAAATTTGAAATTGAAAGAACAAACTCAAAAAAGAACCCTAGCCACCCAGTCCTGCCACCCGCAACCACCGCAGCCCCGCAGCAACCGCAGCTACTGCAGCTCTCATACCCCCTGCAGCCCCGTCGCGTGTATAGGCATCACGTGTGGAAGTTCCGTCGCCGTCGCAGGAGCTGTGTCGCTGTCGTAGGAAGCTCCCTCGCGTCATGTGAAAGCTCTGTGGTCGTCGCCGTCTCGCGGTGTCACCATTTTCTCTATTGTCGCCGTCACTCTCCTTCCTCCTCGCCGCCGGTAAGCAGTAAGCCCTGTGACTTGGAATATTTTTTGCTGGTTTTAGTATTTTACTGTTGTTTGAAATTGAGTTGCTGAGTAGGTGAATTTTGTTTGTTGAGTTAATTTTATTAGCTGATTAACTGGATTTTGTTTGTTGAGTTAATTTTATTAGCTGATTAACTGGATTTTGTTAGCTGGATTTTGTTTGCTTGAGTTAATTTTGTTCATGATTATGTCAAATTTAAAATTTGTTTGCTGAGTTAATTTTGTTCATGATTATCTATGCTGCTTTTACACTCATTGATTTCAAGCTATTTCATTGAGTGGGTAAGGATAGAAGCTACAGGAGGAAGGGTCATACATTGGTAAGGGTACCGATTTCTTGGTGTTTTGGCAATGTCAAGATCCATAGGTATGTATCTGCCTTTGGCATCTCTACAGCATATTTATATCAATGTAGTTGGAATTGAAGTAATGCTAGTTATTGTAAATTTTTTTTTATAAGGGTTATGGTTTCTTGTAAAATGAATAAAATGGTACAATCTTTATATAGGACACTACAAAAAAGTATTTTTTTTTTTGCTACAAAATATAGCATTATAGTGCAATTAGTCTAATCATTTTAGTTCTTGTCCAATAGGTGATAGGTACTTGAAACATTTCATACATAGTCACCCATGTTCGAATCTCAACATGCACTGCACAAAGTGTAAGGATTAAAAGATAAAATTACCTGTTCATAGCCAGTAGCTTCAGTTTGAAGACTGGCACCAGACCAAAATATCCTTGGCCCTGTAAAACTTCCTTGCATAAGTAAGGCATACATATGAAAAATGCATAAAAATATTTTTTTTTTAAAAAAAGAGAGTTTTCTGTCATGAATTCAAACTTAATCAATATCTCAATATATCATGTTCCTGAACTGATTAGATATGTTACACACTGCACCGTATTCAAATCGTATTGATTTGGAGAAGAAGTAAAGATTCAATTTTTAGTATTTAAGTAAATTATACAATTATCCATTTTGGGCTATAATTTGAATAGCTTAACCATAGTTAACATAACAACCAATTAAAGAGTGACATGTCATAAAGGGTAATTTACATGTTATTATAGGAAGAGTAGAATAAAATTTACCTTATAATTAATATATATTTTACCATAAATGATACCAAAAGAAAATAAAAGTATCTTTTTATAATTTTATATTTTGTATTTGTAAATACTCATTTTTTCTTTAATTTTATAACCTGTGTCATAAAATTAACAAATAATATGCATGAGCATGAATATATACAAATTAAAAAACAGAGAATTTTTATTTAAATAAAAATAACACATTAATATCTTACAAAATAAAGTAACAAATGATTATTATCTTCATGGAATAAATTATTAATGGCTTATATTATTAACATATTAAGATAATTAGATTCACTGAGTTAGGCTAAAATAATTTGAAAAAAAATTATTATGTATACCATGTCATTAATTCCACCTCAACTCAAACAATTGATATAATAATAAATTAGTTATAAGTGATTTAATTTAATCAATCAAATAAAATAAATTGAGAAATCAAGAAGAAGCTATGTCAGCTTCATAGTTAAATGATTGAAATTTAATTTGGTAACTATGAATTAATTAAATCAATTAGTGTGATATATGAAATCAATTAGTTGTATAATTTATTTGTTACAATTGATTTAATTTAATAATTAAAAAAATAAATTAAAAAATATTTTTCAAGAACATGCTACAATAATTTTATTATTAAGTATAAAAATCTAATTTTAATAATATATAATAAATAATAGATAAATAATAAATTATATTTTGGTTATTGTATGTAAGAATTAAAAAATTAATTTCATTTTTTAAAATTGCTTTGGTATTTGTACATATTATACCAATTGGAATGAACCAAAAGGGTTGATTACAATGTGTCAAAATTGTGTTATATAAGAAAATGTTTTTAATAAAAAATATAACACGGTGAACGTTTTTATTAAAAATAATTCATGTAATTAATATAATTAATACAGAACAATATCTTTCAAACTATAAGTACATAGCCAATGAGTAATAGCTCAAATGGTATAGTCTCCCCATACTCAATTAAGAAATTACGGGTTCGAGTCTCCTATTTTGGTAAAAAAAAAAAAAAAAAACTATAAGTACATAGTATTATTGGCTTGGGTTTTTTTTTTTTGTTTATGGTCGCGGTATTATTGGCTTAGATTTTTTTTTTTTTTGGCCATTACAAACACACTCACACACTAACCTAGCTATTGGCTTAGTTGAATGAGGAGTCTAGAACAGAACAATAAAGAACCAAGTTGAAATAAAACAAATAAATAAAAGTTTTATTATAAAACACTAGAAAGTTTTTTTTTTTTTTTTTTTTTTTTTGGTCAGTGGATTGGACAACCCCCAATCCTAGGTACCCCAATGGATTGGACAACCCCCAATCCTAGGTACACAACACACCCACACACTCCTCACATATTTATCACATTTTTTCCACAAATGCATCCTCTAGAGTTTGAATTCTAGACCTTTAGTAATGGGGAGGGGGTGAAATGCCACTGAGCCAAGGCTCTTCGGCACACTAGAAAGTTTTTAAATATACCGAAACACTAATATACTTATACACTTGAAATTCTTCCTAAAACATTAACATGACTCGTTCCTATATGGCCCATTCACTGTTTCTACCACGGCCAACCCAGTATATGATCAATCAGCAGCTTATATTGCAATTATAGCCACAAAAAAACAAATGCTATTAATTGTCTATTTTTGACCTTTTAAACCCCATTGGATGTCCCATTAGAGATGGAAGAAATCGATCTTTTCAATTTTTTTTTAAATTATTTAATAAGATCATTAAGATGTGATCTTTTACTTTACATTTTTTAATTGAGACAAAAAAAATATGTAAAAAAAAATATTGAATGAAAAGATTACATTTTACCAAATAATTAAAAAAAAATTCACTTTCTTCATATGAATAATTTTGTAGGGCGCTAAAAACAAAGCACAACGTACCATTTGTTCGTACTTGGAAAATTGAAATTCCATTAAAAACAATAGCATACCAGAAACTCTTCCCTACTTATATTACATTCTTTTGTTATGGTATTTCTTTCTCGGAACTTTGTATAACACAAGATGCTAATGTAAAAGGCTGTTTCACCGTTATCTACTTGTGTTGAACTTGTAAATTCAACTTGTTTAAACAAAGAACGTCATAGAATGAGTTAATTAACCTCCATTTGGATTTCTTTTTGAGATTAAAAATAAAAAAACCAAAAACATGGAGATACATAGAATTATATTTGGATGCAGAGACAAGATAACACTACAAATATTTTTCTCTCTTTTGAACAAATTTAGCCAAAATTCTTGTCAATACTAAAATTTGAGACGCAGATAAGTTTTATTGACAAAACATAACTCTTTTCTTTTTCCTAAAACTGTTATCATTAAACTTTTAATAATCCAATAATACCCGATACATTTTTTCAACTAAAGCCACACTCCACCTTTGTTCGTTATCCCAAACTGTTATTACTATTGCTACAAACGTTACAGCTGCATTCACAACCACTACCACAAATGCTAACCAAAATTTGGATCTCGAAGAACCTAGGTCCATGAATATTTACGTGTAGTTATCTTTATATAAAGTAAAAAAATTAAAAGTTATTAAATAATAATTTAGTTAAATCTGTTAAATTATCTAAAAAAATTTTAATTAGAAATTTCAGGTAAAAGACAACTGCATAAATCTGATGTGTCTCTGTTCTGCCTTCTTCCTCATCACACAGATCTAGACCGCTACGTTTTTCTTCCTTCTGTCTCCATTCTCAATCTTTCCCTCTCTAACTCTCTCGATCTCTTTGGACCTCTGCTTTGGAATGGTTGATGAAAGATAATGACATTTTAAATTTTGAGGAATGTTAGGGTCAGTAATTTTGGTATTTTGTAACTATCAATTGGCCATCAATAGTGTTTTTAATGGTATAAAATTATATCTAATGATAGAAAATCACTCACTTTTATTTTGATGGTTAAGTACTGGCCAGAAAACACAAAAGTTATTGGCCCTTAGACTTTTTCATAAATTTTTTCTGTGAACCTTTTACCAAATAAAATGTATGAAGATGACAATATATATATACGGAATACTAAATAAATTTATGAATGAATTAGTTACATCCTAGTTAGTTAGTAACTTAGTATGTAGTAGATAATGTATAAGTGAACAAAACATTTTTCACATAGTATATACTTTTGGTTTTGAAAAAATGGCTTAGCTTTGACTAATAATTAAGTTCTATAAAAACTGTTGTGGCGTAACTGTCATTTGATGTTAACTTTTATATAAATAATTAAATATATGACTGGTTTAGAATGAGAATGAAGAAAGAAACGAGAAGGGTGATTTTGGTAATCTACATAAAAAATTTAAATAAAAATAAAAAAGTTCAATAATTAAAAAAAATTATTATTTTTTGCTAATATTTTTAATTATCACTTATCAGACTAACATCTTTAGTCTAACAATCTAATAATATATTTTTAGTCTATATTTTTAAATTAAGAAATATTAGAAAATTATTAAAATTTATTATTTTTTATTATTACTTAGCCATTTAATTTGTTTAGTTTAGTAGCTTAACAACATGCTTTATCTCATATTTTTAAACATTGATAACTAAATAATAACTAAAAATAATAAATTTTGATAATTTTTTAATATTTATTTTTTTATAAATATTGTTGAGTAACTACTAATAAAAAATAATAAATTTTATTAAATTTTTAACATTTTTTATAAAATATATTGGTGAAAAATATTCACCTAGTTGGATAAGAAATATAATTAAGACAAATCTCATATGAAACTATGATAATTTATTTTATTTTAAAAGGGAAATATAGGAAAGCTCTTAGAACAAGGAGCCAGAGGACTAAGGAGAGAAATAGAGAAGAAAAGAGCCAAAGCCAGGGAAGAGGCAGTGCATGAACGAAGCCACAACAAATTTCTTTCTTTTCTCCTCTTAGCTTCTTTCTTCATTATTCTTTTCTGTTGATAGCCCCATCCATGCTCTATCTCATCCCTAGCTTTGTCTTTATCTCTTAACACTCTTAATCTCAATCCCATCCTTACCCCAATTTAAGTAAATTAACTTTACCTCATCGTTGACCTTATTGTCAACAGATCCCTAACAATAAGCAGGTTCCTCTACAAGGGTGCCTCAACTATTTCATTTGTGAGTGAAAGAATGATGCAATAAGGTCCGATGGTGATCATTCTATATGTACGGGAATAAATTGTACTTTGTAGTACAAGGCGTGTACTATTAAATTTTAGCTATACCTGTACTACTTTCTTATGGTACTACTATTGTCAGCATTTAGCAACGATAAACAGTAAACAGCCATTTTTAGTTCATTTGTACTGCACTCTCTTCTTCTTTTTTTTTTATTAGGCTAATGTGTAGATGGGAAATTATTTATTATCTTGGATATTACAAAAGATATCATTTCTATATATTACCAAGTATAAATTATTTAATCAAAATTTATGGAATATTGATAATATACTAAGGAATGTGTTAATCTATATTTGGTTAAGTTTATTATCTTTGGATATTTTAAATAATTTGTCAATTTAGAAAAATTAAATTAAAATATTAAATGATGACTAAATTTACTAACTACATATTCAAAAGTTGCATATAAATATAATACAATATAAATACAATATTCTCATTTTTTTGAATTAAAATTTTTATTTAAAATTTTTAAAATATCCTTAATATTAAATATCTTTAAATTAAATTGTTATTGACTCTAATTTAAAAAAAATAAACCAAAATATAATAAAATATTGTTAGATTGTTATATTAAAATTTTTTTTTAATTAAAATCGTTATTGACTCTAATATTTTTTAAATATAAATATAATAAAATGTTATTACTTTTTTACATTATTGTTTTAAATTTACAAAAATACCACCAATAATATATCAAAGATTTTTAATTAAACTTAGAATTTTTCGGTGACTGAAAATTAAAACAAAGAAAAATTAAGAGAAAGAGTAGTACTCCTCTCTAATAATAATGTCCAAATTATTAGGGGACATCAATCACTCCAAATACACCTACTTATCTCTAGTAGCAGTCTCTACCAACAAATCAGTCGCTCTATTTGTCGTGTGCTGGATGAACATTACTGTAATTGTTCAATTGTGCTGAAACATCTCTTTAATTTTGTCAAGCAAATTAGAATTATTTCTAAATCATGTTTATGTCTCGCGTAACAAGAAGACACATCAAGATTATTCGTTTCGTAAACGATTTCTTTGCACTCGCAATCCCAAGTCACAACAAGTCCTCTTCAGATAGCATGAAGTTCAAAATAGAAAACACTAGAAAAAGGAATACTAACAGAGCATCTCTTTATCCAATTTCCTCCGTTGTCTTTAATAATACAACAAAAATCAGTTAATTGCTCATTTTCAAATACGTTTGCATCGCAATTTACTTTGCAAACACTCATTGGAGGCGGTTCCCAATTATACAGCAAAAAAGAAGGAATAATATATTTTTGGGTGGTAATGACATGCATTGAAAAAATCTCAAGCAGCATATTTAGCCAAATGAACAATCTTTTCTTTACTAAATGGATCTTCTTGATGAAAGATGTCATTATTCCTATTCCTCCAAATCCACCAAAGAGCCGCTGCAAAGAGAAACTTACTTTTGTTGAGTTTAGTGCGAATCCAAGACTCAAATCCAAACCTGTATCAGTAGTAGTCATCTCCAAGTTTAAGCTAATCCAAATCTGACGAGTTTTTTGGCAAGTCTTAAGCAATGATTAATATCCTCTAATGCAAGATAAAATCCTTGACAAAAATTAGAACTAGCAATATCTCTTTTGAACCGGTAGCTAGCTGTGAGAACACCGTCATTTAGGCAAAGTCAGAGCAAACACTTTATATTTTCTAAGATTCTTAAGCGCCAAAGCCAAACCCAATTTACATTGTCAGTCCAGTCAAATCTCTTTTTCAACATTCATTTATACCCGCTTTTTGTCAAGTAGGTAAAAGTATTTGAGTTGGTCCAAAACCAACCTATTTTATCTCTTACCTGCTTGATAGGATCAAAACGCATCAAACACTACAAGAAAAACACTCAGTACCATCAGATTTACCGTAAAAAATAGAAAAAAGATCCGATGCTAAGTTAATTATCATTGGATTTACCGTCGGATTATGCAATGGAATATAGTTAGCGTGAAAATGGATTGTGTTGAACATTACCGTCGGAAATTTTCGATAGTAATATTGGTGCCACATCGTTGGTTTTCACGCTATATTACCAACAAATTTATCCGATGATAATGCCGACGGAAATATTTTTTTAAAATTTTTTAAAATAATGTTATCGTTAATGACACGTCATCTTAAGCAATTTTTAGAGTCCTTTTTTATTTAATTTCTTAGGTTTTAAATCAAAATTATTATGTCTTCTAATGGAATTTAATAAATAATTAAGTATTTAGAGTTGGGATAGTATTTTCATGTTTTCAGAAATTTTGGGCTCAAAAATAGCAAGAATCAAAGGTTTTAACAAAAAAAGCACGAAGGTAGCAAAAGCGTGGCCCAAAGGAAATAGAAGCATGGCCCAAGAAGTGTTACCCAAGGAATTGAAGCTACACACGCTAGTGGACCCTATCCAGGCTTCAGCAGCACGCCTAACGGATGATTCCTATGCCTGGTAGAAGACCCCTCACACCCGGCGGCTTTGATGCATGCCTGATGGATGAAACCCACACCTGGTGTATATGTCCCTCTGCATGTGTGATTTTTGGGCTCTTTGCTCAAATTCTCTAATACAAGCCTAGATAAAACACAAATACAACTTTCAAGACTCAATAATTAAGGTCCAAACTTAATTATTCACATCATCAAAAGCCTTAATCACATTCAGAATACTTGAAGATCTAGAAGATTAGTTATTAATTCTTTCCAGAAGTATAAGAGATTTGGTCGTTTCAAAATTGATTTGAATTATTGTTTTGAATTTGAATTTGAAGTCAGTAAGTCAAGTCAGTAGCTTATCACTCTCTTCAGAAGATAAGTATTTATCTTATCTCTTTTCGAAGGATAAAATTAGTTTAGTTTTGAATTTGAATTCTAGAATTTAGATTATAAATAAGTGAACCTTGTTCACAGAGAGGATCATCCAATTTCCTCCATAGTATCTTCATCTTGGAAAAATCCCTAGATATCCCCCTTCCCTTTTTTTTTGAAGTTTAAAAATCAAGAATAGAATACAAGAATTTAAAAACACAGTTTAGAATCGTTTTGAAGAGGATGCATGTGATGTCGTTTTTCAAAAAAATATTTTAGTAAGTTGAAACTTTTATTATTTTTTTGAAAAACTTTGAAACACAACGTGAACAAAAAAAAAGAAACATAAAAGAAGAATGTAATAGAACAAGAAAGAGAAGAAGAATGCAAATATGGAATGCTTAATTAGAACAGAAAAAATAGACTTTTTATTTTTCTTTTAGTTAATTAAAAAAATACTTTAATGGAAAAGAAAAGAAAAAGATACTCACTAGTTGGATTTCTTCCCACAATTTGATTATCTCTTTGTAAACAACTTCCTTTGTTGGATCAAGTTTTTTTTGTGTTTGCACTATGGGTTTAGAATCTTCTTCCAATGAGATTTTGTACACGCACATGGCAGGACTTATTCCTTTTGTATTGTTTGAGAGTCTCCTATCCATTGGATAGGTATCTCTTGGCTTCTTTTCTTCTTCCTCATTGGATTATTGTAGCAAATTGATTAGAGCCTTTTTATTGGACATCTCTTAGCTCAATAGATTAGTCAAATTATTCTCTACAGCTTCTCTTGATTTGCAGAAATATGGACCCTTTATATGAATTGCCTTACATTCTTCTATAGAATTTTTCATTTTTGCTAGTTGTTTGACAACATGCTCCACTTGCATCTCTAAGTTTCTGATGGAAATTTCTCAGTTTTTGAGGTTTGTTCTTGTTTCTTGTATAAAATCTTGGAATTGTTGAATCAACTAGGTAGTAGATCGAGATAGTCTTTCCACATCAAGTTCAAGAGATAATAAAGGCTCTTGAAGGACTTGATATTCAACATTAACATGTATTTGCTTGTTTGGCATGTTGGAGTATCTTTGTCTTTGATTCTCCAAACCAAAAATTGGATACTTCCTCTATTTAGGAAAAGATGAGTAATTAGAGGAGTATCCCAAGTTCTTACACTGCATTTGTTCCATTTGTTTTGTGAAAAAAAAAGTTGTTGAGTCATATGTTTATTGTTTGCTAAGATTTTTTTCATAACCTCTAGCTCTATCATTCCTTATATACACAAACAAGAGAAATTCAAACGCACCATGCGGAATAAAAGAGAAATAAAGAAAGAAGAATAAAAAAATAAAAGCAAAGAGAAAGATTGTAGAATCGAAGAAAAGAAAAGAAAGAAAAGAAACTAAACGCAAAATAAAAGAAAAGAAAATAAACAAGATCTAAGTTAAGATTTAAGCGGATGGATCTTGTCAATCTCAATTAATCTCGAGCAACGGCACCAAAATCTTGATGAGCGAAAATTGAAATTCACGGATATCGAAAAATGCATCGGATCAAGTAATACCACGGTGAGTGGATATTGTTTTCATGAGGATTAAAGGATTGAGTAAGAAAGTATTAGATTAAAAACCTAATTAGATTAAAATAACCTAGATTGATGAGGGCAAAACTCGTATCTTGCTTGGAATCTTAAGTGCTTGAGTGCTTGAGGGACAGTGAACTTGGATGTTGATTGAGAGATCATGATAGTGAGAGTCAAGGGCTTGGGAGATATTTATGCTCTTGGAAAAACCAAACTTTGTTTACTTATTTTGAAGTACGCAAAGATCTTTCATGACAAATCTTTAATAACTGATTTTCAACTCTTTGGTTCCTCAGTTTCTCTTTAATCAACTAGTTGTAATTAAAGAGTTTAAGCCCAAAAACTGATTTAGTTTCTAATAAATTTAAAAGTAGTCCTTAAGTTGAATTACATGTTACTTATTCAAGCTAGTCCTATCTAGTTAAACCATAGAAGAAAACATAATTTTCAAAAGTTGTTCTAATTGAAATTATATGTCAATTATTCAAAATTAGAGTAATTGAAAATCATGCATGTACCGCACACTAATTGAACCACTATTCCTAGTCGAATTCAAAGAGTCATGTGAAAGAGTTTTCAAGATTTAATTCAAATATCAAATTTTTCAATATAATAAAAGATTTCAAAAGGGATTAGCATATCTTCCGATGATATAAATCCGAATGAAGAACGAATAACTCAATCATGAAATAGATCAATATAAGACTTCAAAATAAAATAAATTTAAATTAATAATCTATAGAAAACATAAACAGATCTCTTAACCCTTTGACAAAAAATTAGTTACCCATGGAATGAAAGAAAAATAAAAAGAAAACTGTGCTGAGAAACAAAATGGGATTTGGATCCGAAGAACCTCCTCCTCCGGGTTGGTTCCCTCTTGTGAACAAGGTTCACTTATTTATATCCTAATTCTAAAATTCAAATTCAAAAATTATTCTATATCTTTTAGAGATAAAGATAAGATGACTAACTACTTACTTCAAATTTAAATCAAAACAATAATTCAAATTTAACAAATCCTAACAACCAAATTTTTTATGTTTTTAGAAAGAATTAATAACTAATCTTTTAAAATTTTGACTATTTTAGATGTGATTAAGGTTTCTAATGATCTGTATAATTGAGATTGGGTCTTAATTGTTGCATCCTGAGAGTTGTCTTTACGCTGGGCTTGTTCTAGAGATCATTGGGCGTAAGCCCAAAATTCACTTTCAGGGAATACATACGCCGGGTGTGTGTCTTGGAGGCTTGGAGGACGCCAGACATATGAAGGCAAAGGGGGAGGGCCGCCGGGCGTGTGAGGAGTGAAGGGGGAGGCCGCTGGGCGTGTGGCATGGCTGCTGAGCGTGCATTTTGAGTTGTCTGGGGCGCTGTTTTTCGTGTCCCAAAGATGATGGTAGTGCATGACTCAAACTAAATGTCCACTATAGACATATGCATATCGTTTTGAAGCTCTGGACGTTAGTTTTCTAACAAAACTGGAACCAAGCTCTATAGATTAAGTTATGACCATTTGAGTGTGGAGAGGTCAGGGCCGGGGATATGCACGCCGAGCGTGCATGCAATTTGGAGGTTTGGGTGTTCTTAAGGCACGGTTTTGATTCTTTAGGTCATGCTTTTGGTGTACTTGTATTTTTCTTGTGAGAATGATTTGATTCTTGCTTGTTTTAAACCTAAAAACTTTTGAAAATACAAAAACACAATCACAATTCTAAATATTTGATTATTTATGAAATTTCATTAGAAAACATAAGAAATTTGATTTAAACCTAAGAAAATGAATGAAAAAGAATCCAAAAAATCGCTTAAGATGACGTGTCATCACTGATAAGGACGCAACCCCTCAGAAAAAGACCAAGCGAGGGGGAGGTCAAAGAAGAGGAAAGTCAAGCGGTGCAACTCTTACCTCAAAGAAGCATGGTTCTATTGATATTCTGACGGAGCTAGACTACGAAAGACTCATAACGTTCGACCTGCAACCTCCTCAAAGGTATATAAATGCTGTCTGTCGCAACTATTTTCACCTTGTACTTGTAATTTTTTTATTTTTTCTAATATATTGCAGTCAAAGAAATCCTAGAAAGTGACTTCCTCTCAAGTTGTTGATATCAATGATCTCTCTGATCAAGAAGTGGATCAGCCAGTTCATGCTAAAACAGAATTTCTTCAGCCTATTCAAACTACTCAGACTGTTAGTCTATCTACCCCTATTCTGACTTCTCTCAGAATCCACCATTGACAACATCTCATATTTTGACATCTTCTCCTCTGGTACTTCTTTTGTATATATTTTCAACATTAAGTTCCTTTCAACTACTACATGATCCTTTTATCTTTTCCCTTTTCAGATTCGTTATATGCCTCTTCCTAATGATGTTGGAACTCACTAAGAATCTGAGCCTGCATATGGATCAAGGTTGACTGTTGTGATTACCACTATTATTCCTAGACCTTCGACACAGAAATTCGTCGAAACAGAAATTCGTCGACAAAGATACAGAACCACCTTTTAATATTCCTTCTCTAGAAGCTAAAGATTTGGAATTTTGGCAGAATTTTTGTATGATGATCTAGTATTTTTTATTGAAATCTCAGAATTTTTCTGAGTTTCTCCTATTTTATAGACCATGAAGATAGACTTGTCATGGAGAATTTGGTCCACGATCTTACTTCCTTCTTTTTTCTCAAGCCATGACTTTGTCTTGACTATGAAAAATCTTGACTCCCAAGTTTTGACACCCACGTCTTCCTTGGTCTTCAAGTCCTATGTTTTCTTCAACTTGCTCATCAAATTTCTTATCCATATTCTCCACTCAACTTGAAGGTCGAGTAACAATTCTTGATATTTAAAGAAAGACAATAACTCTCTTTCGACATCGACATTCTTTGCACCATCTTTCTTCGATTTTAGCTTACCTGTTTCTGCTTCTGTAGTCAAAACACTTTTTTGAAGTCAAAATCATTGACAATCAAAACGTTCTTTTGTCGATAAAATCCGTTTTTTTTACCATATATATTCTCAAAAACAAAAGATTGTCATGATCATAAAACATTTAATAATAGAACGAAAAAAATGATTTTATTAAAACAAATGATATTGCATGCATGGAATATCTATTTGCTAGGCGCACTTGGACAGTAATCATTATCCAAGCCATTAAGACAATGCTAAACACCTAGGATTCATTTTGATGTTGTCAAGAAAATATTAATGTATTTAGTTTATATTATTATATTACCAAAAAATGGAAGTCATTAATCATCGTCATGCGTACTTTGTAACACCCTACCATACAGAGTCTTATGCTTAAGTTATAATTCAGAGATGGCAAGGTATTACGACCTCTAAAACAAAAATTTAGTACGTATAGTAGTATGAATAATTGATTATAACTAGGAGCCTTTGTAGAAAAAGGGGGTAAACAAAAACCGTAACTCGAAAGCGCAACACTCCGATCAATAACGTAACGAACAGGGATAAGCTAACGCGAAATCATATATATATAAAGAGTGTCAAAAACGGGAATATCAAGACTCAAAATCCGGCTGTGAAGATAACCGGTCCGAGCATAGCAATATATACATATAATAAAATAAGGAAAACCCCAAAGGAAACCCAAAGGGACACAAATACAGAAATCTATTCTCCAAAATCCCCTCTAGAAGGAGTCATCACAGTTCGTATTATTTAATGGAGATAAAAGTATCTACGCAAAACATATAAACCAAAACAGAGCCCCGAGAACAAAGATCTTCGCTAAAACGGAAGTCTCCAGCATGCCTTAATGAGAAGCCTTGCGTCCTGCATCTGAAAACCACAAAATCCGCATGGGTGAGAACCAGAGGTCCCTAGCACGGTAATAACTTCCACATATATAATACATAATAATAGAGGAAAGCCGAAGGCAATCCTAGAACTTCCTCCAGATAATATCAAAGCTTATAAACAAACTAAACCGTAAGTGGCAACTGACTAAAGATCCTTCAGTCTAACTAATACTTCCCTTTCCAATTCCTTCAGACCTCCCAACCACCAGCAGGAGTATAATATAGCAAACACAGTTATATCAGACAAGAGATTTACAAATAGGAACAGATAAGGCATTTAGACAATTAGCAAGTAATATGCAGTCAAATAGGCAATCTCAAACAATTCATGTAGTATGCTTATGATGCATGCCTGTCCCTAGTGGCTGATGATATCATCTGTCGGTTATAGAGCCAACCCGACAAGTCCTGGTAGCTAACCATTGGACTGTCCCTCTGTCGCGCATCCCCAACTCGAGTTATACTCATCATAAACTTGATCATAATCATGATCCATATCCATCACCCTCACTGGTGAATATTCACGGGGACGAGCTCATCCGGGCCTTTCACAGTGCCCGGCCACACTTACGACATAGGGTCAAAAGAGCTTCGAGTCTCAACCTGGAGCACGTGGTGGCTAGCCACTGCTTCCTCCCAGGGAAACCCTCATCTCCGATGGTGGAAGTGCAAACATTCACAATTCATTCAACAACATATATGCATTTATACTTAGCCATAATCATGGTTCCGCCATAACACTGCAATAATCTAGCCATCCGGCTCACAGTTAAATCCATAACCTGCCAATTTATTAACAATTACGGCCCTTCGGCCCATGGCACAACAAGCACTTCCACCGCTATCCTCCGCATTTCACATAATCATCTTTGATCCTCAATGATCATTCATTTTTCCCTTCTTCACTCGCAAGTTACCACATTCACTAGCCCTTTTTCTCATGCTAGGCATATCATAATGATTCAAGACATAAGTGGTGAGATCGGAGGCTTAGAAGTATGAAATTTGGCTTTTCAAACTCAAAAATCAATTTTGGAATGAAAACAGGGCCACGCATACGCGCACTCCACGCGCACGCGTGGATGGCCACAAAATCTCATCGGCGCGCAAGCGTCATACGCGCGGACGCGCGGGTTGTAAATAGCCAAACGACGCGCGAGCGTCAACCACGCGTACGCGTGGGTGCTCTTGCGCCCCAGGCACAAAACTGGCACAACTCTGGTACAACTCTCTGGAAAATGGCTGGGCATTTGGTGCAGCGCATCAACGCGCTCGCGCACACCACGCGCACGCATGAATGATGCTTTCTCGAAGAACGGCGCGTACGCGCCAAGTGCGCCTACGCGCAGGGGGTCATTCTGCTAAAAATTTTCTCAGTTAAAAGCTGCAGATTTCACAGATTCAACCCCCAATCTTCCGACGGACATAACTTTCTCGTTTTAAATCGTTTTTCACCCGTTCTTCGAACGGCATGGACATCCCGGATTCAATTTCATTTCTAAACAGATTTGGCATAAATCATAGATCCGTAGTCCAAGTTATGTCCCGTCAAAGTATGCCCAAAAACCATGTTTTCATACAAAACCATAAAGTGCCATTTTCAGAACAAGCCACTTTCAACTCTTTTCAAAATCAATCAAAACATGCCAATTTCATCCCTTTTCTTTGAAATCAATCAAAATGTACCAAAATTAACATCAAGCCATCCTCAACTCACACATTGACATTTTACCAAATTTTCCAAAATCACCATCCAACCCTTTTAACACTTCTCAATCAAATGGCTAAAGGACAAACATAATATCATGTCATACATCCTCCCTCACTCCAATTTCCAATAATACCATTTTCAATCAACCATCATTATACATAATCAACATCATACTCACCATCAATATGGTATCACCCATCAATTCAACCTCAATCATCCATCAAGCATATATCACAACATGCATTTCTCATATATCACACAATCAAGGCATCAATATTCATAATCACATATATGATCACATCATATATCTCAACCATTCAACAACATCAACAATTCAATGCCTATCTTAAGGCCTCTAGCCTAAGTATTTCCTACCACATTACATATTAGATACGGGAAACCGAAACCATACCTTAGCCGATTTCCCAAGCTCAACCGGAGCACTTCCAAACCACTTGTCCACAAGCTCTCAAGGTCTCAACACCTCCAAGAACAGATTTTATCACATAAAACCCTCTCCCAAGCTTTCCAAAATCACCAATCAAGCTCCAATATTCACATATACACAACCTAAGCCACAATCATCATACCCATACTCAACATCTCAATACCCAAACATCATAGAACAACAAATTACACTAGGATTGAGAATCTTACCACACCCAAGATCCAAGGAGACAATATTAACCTTCTCCTTCAAGAGAGTTGGGTCCTATAACATCAAAGAACCTAAAATCTCAACATTTCACCCATGAAACTCGAAAAAAAGGGCTGGAATTTCGAAGAGAAAAACGTGGCTTACCTCAAGATTGATTGTATGGGTTTTGTAGAGCTCTCCGCGGTGAACACGTGGCCGTAAACGGTGCGGCAATCGGAGCTCTATATCAAAAGTTATGGTGGTTTGAAGATCAAGTGAGAGATAGAAGTTTGAGAGAGTGTTCTTCCCCTCCCTTACTCCATTTCAGCGTGTTTGAGTGATAAGTGAGGAGAGAGAGTGCTGAAAACTAGGGTTTTGGTTTAGTTTAGTTGGGCCAAGGGCCCATTTTGGGTCCGGTTGGACCGGTTTGGCCTGTTCGGTCCAATCTTGGTCCGATTTCTATAAAATTGGTATCGAAATTCTCGTCTCAATCTCCTCTATCATATTAAGCCATAAAAATAACATTTTTGGCTTTCTAGAATAAATTCTCATTTATGGGTTAATTAGCCATTAATTAACCGGGTCTTACATCCTACCCACCTAATTGGGAATTTTGCCCACAAAATTCAAATCCAATTACCTGAGAATAAGTGCGGATAATCCGTTCGCATCTCCGACTCAAGTTCCCAAGTGTGTTCCTCAACACCGCCTCGACTCCAAGCCACTTTGACTAATGAAACCTCTTTTCCACGCAACCGTTTGATACTAGTATCATCGATTCTGACTGGAGCCACTGGAAGCGTCAAATCTTCTCTTAAATGAACCGATTCAGGTTCTAACACATGGCTAGCATCAAGAGTGTACTTTCGAAGCTGCGACACGTGAAATACGTCGTGCAGGTTCAAAAGATGAGGTGGTAGAGCCATTCGATACGCCACCGGTCCAATCCTCTCCAGGATCTGAAATGGACCAATGTATCGAGGATTCAACTTCTTTGCTTTAATCGTCCTACCTACTCCTGTGGTTGGAGTAACCTTTAGGAAAACATGATCTCCTTCTTCAAATTCCAAGGGCTTCCGCCTCTGATCGGCGTAACTCTTCTGGCGACTCTGCGCCGTAAGCATCCTATCTCGGATTTTCTTAACTTGTTCAGTGGTCTCAGCTATCATTTCCGGCCCCAACAAGCCTTTCTCTCCAGCTTCATACCAACATAGTGGAGATTGACATTTTCTCCCATACAATGCCTCATATGGAGCCATTCCGATGCTCGCATGGTAACTATTATTGTATGCAAACTCCACTAAAGGCATATACCGATCCCAACTCGCCGGTTGGTCCAAAACACAAGCTCTCAACATATCCTCTAGTGTTTGGATCGTCCTCTCGGATTGACCATCTATTTGAGGATGGTACGCTGTACTCAAGCTTAATCGGGTTCCAAAAGCTTTCTGAAATGCACCTCAAAACCTCGAAGTGAAATGAGGATCTCTATCAGAGATTATAGTAGCAGGTACACCATGGAGTCTCACAATCTCCTTTATGTATAACCGAGCTAGCTCCTCAAGGGTGTAAGTCATCCGAACGGGTAAAAAGTGAGCTGACTTCGTCAGTCGGTCCACAATCACCCGGATAGCATCAAAACTAGTCCTAGTCCTTGGCAATCCCGACACAAAGTCCATTGCAATACTTTCCCACTTCCATTGCGGAACCTCTAAAGGTTGCAACATCCCAGAAGGTCTTTGATGTTCAATCTTTACCTTTTGGCAAGTTAAGCACTTTGAAACATATTCCGCCACATCATTCTTCATACCTGGCCACCAAAACATCGCCTTTAAATCATGGTACATCTTAGTACTTCCCGAGTGAATGGAGAATCCACTTTTGTGTGCCTCCTTTAAGATATCTTGCCTCAAAGTGCCAACATCCGGCACAATGATCCTACCCTTGAATCTCCATAACCCATCTCTTTCTTCCGACACTCTCCACTGTTTTCCTTGTTCGATAGCCGGTAACACCTTCCATAACGCTTCATCATTTTCATGAGCCTTTAGGAGCTCGGATTTAAAATCACTTGAGATTTCTAATCGGCTCAAACACAAGGTTCCAGATACTTCTCGAGCACCAATTTTTAGACTCTCGAATCCCTTGAGCAACTTCTCCTCTTGAAGCATCATCCAAGCTGCATATAACGACTTCCGACTTAACGCATCTGCCACTACATTCGCCTTCCCCGGATGGTAATTCAACTCAAAGTCGTAGTCCTTCAATAATTCCATCTACCTTCTCTGCCTCATATTAAGCTCTTTCTGATCAAAGAGATATTTCAAGCTCTTGTGATCGGAGAAGACTTGGAACTTAACCCCATAGAAATAATGCCTCCACACCTTCAAGGCAAACACGACCGCAGCGAGTTCCAGATCGTGCGTAGGGTAACTAACTTCATGAGGTCTTAACTGTCGTGAGGCATACGCCACCACATTATGATGCTGCATCAGCACGCACCCTAGACCCTTTAATGAGGCATCACAGTACACCTCAAAAGGCTCGTTCGGCTCAGGTAACACTAACACAGGTGCAGTGGTCAACTTTTTCTTCAATGTCTGAAAGCTCTCCTCGCACTCAGGAGTCCAAACAAACGGAGTGTCTTTGCGGGTTAACTTTGTCAACGGCAAGGCTAATTGCGAAAAGCCTTTGATGAACCTTCGGTAATAGCCAGCTAAGCCCAGAAAACTCCTTATCTCAGTTACTGTGGTTGGTTGCTTCCAATCCATCACAGCCTCCACATTAGTTGGATCTACGGCTATTCCCTTCTTACTCACCACGTGACCCAAAAACTTCACCTCACTCTTCCAAAACTCACACTTAGACAGTTTCGCATAGAGTTTCTTCTCCTTTAGAATCTGCAACACGGTCCTCAGGTGTTCCGCATGCTCTTCTTCAGTCTTGAAGTAAATCAGTATGTCGTCAATGAAGACAACAACGAATTTATCCAAAAACGGACGGAACACTCTATTCATGTAATCCATGAATACTGCAGGAGTGTTCGTCAACCCAAAGAACATTACAGTGTACTCGTAATGACCATAACGAGTCCTGAAAGCAGTCTTAGAGATATCCTCACCCCTCACCCTTATCTGGTGATAACCAGATCGCAAATCGATCTTGGAGAAAACCCTAGCTCCTTGTAACTGATCCATGAGATCATCAATCCTCGGAAATGGGTACTTATTCTTTATGGTGACCTTGTTCAGCTGCCTGTAATCCACACAGAGTCACATACTTCCATCTTTCTTCTTTACCAGTAACACTGGAGCACCCCACAGGGAAACACTTGGTCGGATAAAGTTCTTACCAAACAATTCCTCTAACTGAGACTTTAGCTCGGCCATCTCTAACGGTGACATTCTATAAGGAGCATTTGAGATTGGTCCCGCCCCAGGTATCAATTCAATAGCAAACTCGACCTCTCGGTTAGGTAGAAATTCCTCAATATCATTGGGAAACACTTCCGGAAACTCACACACTACCAGAATCTGATCCAACCTTTTATCATCACCCGAAACACCAGCAGTTAACAATAGGATACCTTGACATTCGGTTCCAGAACAGTTCACCATCATCGAATTCAAGTAATAATTATTCACCACGACCGGCCCGTCTGTATCTTCCGGCATAAAGTACACTGACTTTGTAGAACAATCAAGCAGGACATGGTTCTCAGATAACCAGTCCAATCCCAAGATAAGATCAAGGACGATCATCGATAAGCAGATTAAATTATGGACAAAAATCACGCTGCTTGAACCTAAACGAAACTTTCGGGCACCCTAGCCTAGTTACCATGGCCTCATGGGTAGCATTATACACTTTTAGGTCATAACCTAAAGTTACGATCTTCAACCCTAACTCATGGGCTTTCTCAAATGCAATGAATGAATGCGATGCTCCTGAATCAAATAAAGCATTTAAAGTTTGACCAGCCATTTCACAGTTACCTCGAATGAGTGTCTCGGATCCCTCTGCACCCACAGCTGAGGTGGTGAACACCCGACCAGTCTGTTGTGCTTTCCCAGCACCTTGTTTCTGCTTCTCCGGACAATTTTGCGGCTCTATGCCCCGCCTTTCCACAATTGTAGCACAAACTCCATCCGGCCTTGCACGGTACTCCCAGATGGTGACTCCCATACCTAGTCCAAGCTTGATCATTCTGAGGCTACTTCCCAAACCTTTTCCCTTGGGAGTAGTTGTTGTTGGGCCTCCTAAAGGAACCTCCCCTCTTGAACGGCGGACCTCTAGGTGCAAAATTTTTTCCTCGGTTCTGTGGAAATGATCCTTTGTGACTTCCTTTCTCAGTGGCTGCCCTCTTCACACACTCTTCAGCAACCCTATGATGACAAGTCATCTTAGCCTAGTTTCACTAGTCTTTTTCTTTTGTTTTCAATTGATTTTATGCACTTTCTTGAGCCATAAGTAAGCCAATTGGGTGAAATTTCATATTTCCTTTGATTCAATCAACCATGGATGAATTAATGCAATTTCATGAGATTTTATGCTATAATTGTCATATATTATGAAAGAATAACAAACTCATGATTTTGAGCATAGCTTTGATGTGTTTGGTTGATTGATGATAGGTGAAAAGAGCTTTGAAGAAGGTTGAAGGAAGAAGGAATGGCTAGGAGCAAGAGAGAACAAAAAGCTTGAGCCAAAGCTTGCCTCAAACTTTAGCTCAAACTTTTGGAAAAGTTGAAACCTCCCTGGAAGAAGCAAAAGCTTGCGCCAACGTTTGCCTCAAGCTTTTTGGCAAACGTTGGCGCCACACCAACATACCCTGGAGGAGAAAAGCTTGCGCCAACGTTTGCCTCAAACTTTTTGGCAAACGTTGGCGCCACATATGCACACAAGGGGATCAACGTTTGGCCTAAAGTTTGACCTCAAACTTTAGCCCAAATGTTGGTAGCAGCAAATGGGGGCAGCTGATATGAAAAGCTTGAGCCAAAGTTTGCCTCAAACTTTGACTCAAGCTTTTATGATTTATAGCCCGGTTCACAATGGATTTCTCTCCAACTCCAAGAGCAATCAACAAAGGCTTTTATCAACCCAATTCCATCAAGAGCAAAGGCCCAATTCAAGGCTTGAAGACCATTTGAAGAAAGTGTATAAATAGCTTAGGATTTAAGTTTTTTTGGGGAGCTTTTCCTTTTAGTTTTGCTGAGGAGTTTTGAGAGAGCTTTTCTTGGGAGAATTGGGAACACTTACAGGGAGAGCTCACCTTTACATTTTTGAATTGTTGCTTTAGAATTCTAGAGAATTGGGAAGGAGAATTGATCTCTCTTCTTCCTTGTTCTTGCTCAGCACTCTTTACTTTTCTTGTCTTGGATCGTGGGTTGGAGAATTGAAGGAATTCTGTTTCAATCTCATCCTGAGATCTCTCTATTTTCTTTAATGCATAATTGAATTTCAATTTCAGTTCATTGTCTCTTCTTCTACTCATTCTGCAAATTTACTTTTCTTTATTTCTTGCAATTGAATTCCACATTTGGATCTAGGAAGGCATTGAGATCTAGACTCGATTATCTAGTCTCTTGGGTCCTGAGATCTGAAATCTCATTTTAATTCTTCTGTTGAATGCTTTTCAAGTCTATTTACATTCCCATTTTAGATCTGGTTCAATTCAAGTCATCTTCTACTCTTTTATGCGTTGAGATTCTCTTTTCCTTGTTTAATTTCTGCAAATCCACTTCCCAACTCCCTTTACAATTCAAGCTATTTACATTTCTTGCACTTTAAAATTCTGCAATTTACATTTCTTGCTCTTTAAGATTCAGCACATTTACCTTCTTTGCTCTTTAATTTACTGAAATTGTCCCTCTCCCTTTTTAATTTCATGCAATTTAGCTTCTGTCAACTACAAATCACTCAAATCAACTCTTGTTCGCTTGACTAAATCAACCACTAAACTAAAATTGCTCAATCCTTCAATCCCTGTGGAATCGACCTCACTCCCGTGAGTTTTATTACTTGATGCGACTCGGTACACTTGCCGGTGAGTTTTGTGTGTTTGGAATTCGTTTTCCGAAAATACACATCAAGTTTTTGGCACCGTTGCCGGGGATTGAAATAGATTGACAATGATTAAGTGAAGTAGAGATCTAGATCAAGCACTTTTTCTTTTCGGTTTCTTTAATTTTTGGCTGACACACTAACTGTTTGAATTTTTGCCTGAACTAATTGAAACCTCACTTTAGCAATAGAGTGAAGTTTTCTTGGTTTAACTTGCTGAGTATGATTCTCATAGCTTGATAAATCAACGAGAGAAGTGATTTTCGATCTTTAATCTCTCAAATTTACCAACTGTTTGACACATTGCGTTAACTAATCCTTTAATCATATCCTGGCATAAATATACTCTATCTTCATTTGGACTGTATGTGATTGTGCAGACCATGGAAGGGAACTCAATGAATGCCAGTAATCATGGGAGCGATGTCCCCACCTTAGGTGATAATACAACCCATAAATTGAAGCACCCACCCATCACCATGGATGATGTTGCTCAATGGTTCGAAGCTTTCCCACAAGGAAACATCATCGGATGGGAAGAACTAATGAGTGAACTCCTAGCCAAGCTGAAACCACCTCAGAGAACTGTTAAACCAGAGGCAGGAGTGCAACCATTCGCACAAGAGAAAGAAATTGAAGGTATTCGTGCAATCATGGCCCAAAGCGAGCAGATACATCAACAGCTTAAGCAACAATTGGAGCTGATTAACAGAAAAATAGATGAACTGCAACATGCTGTGGCAAATGCACAGAACTCACCTCAAAATCCCCATTGTTGGAATCAACCTGAAAACGGTTCTGGAGTAATTAACTATGAGCAACAAAGTCATGAGCGATCACACTCTCCAGACAGCTCCTCAAGCATGCTCCAACATAAGACTCAGAATGATGTGTACAACCCACCCTGGAGAACTCAATCCAACTGGAGGGGGTTGAAAACAAAAATCAAAGACCAAGGGACTTCAACTGCAACAACCCCAACTTCAAAAACCAACATAAAAACCACTCCCACAGTAACAATCATCACACACCACCCCAATATACACACTCCCAACCCCGTCCTACTTCACCACTCGCCCAAAATGACTTTCATCAACCACCACAGTTGACACAGCCACAACCAATTCTAAACTTTCAAAGACTCTATGCTCTAGAAATGATGATGGAGAGGTTCATGAAAGTTCAAGAAATGACAACAATAGAGCAGGAAGAAATAAGGAAAAATCAAGAGATGATAAGCAAGAATCAAGAGATGATAAGCAGGAACCAAGAAGCCTCACTCAGAAGAGTTGAAAGGCAAATGGAACAACTGGTTCAAAACCTTGCTGAAATGGGTGAGAGAAAGGCAGATATATCCCTAAGGGCCACTGAAGACAACCCAAAGAACAGCAAAAAAGCTGCTGGGTTGAAATGGAAAGCAATTCTAAAGGAAAGTGAGAAGGTTACGGGGAAAGAATTACTCATCCAAGAGAAGCATCACAGAGAAATTTCACAAGAAGAAACAGAGGAAAGGAAACTCAGGATGAGAGGGGAAAACCAAAGGTAACAGAAGCCACAGCTTCCATGATCAAAGGATGGAGGATGTCAAGCTAGTGACAATAAAAGAGCGCTTGTTGGGAGGCAACCCAACCGGAGGTAACCATCTTTTCATATCTATTTCAATAAAAAGGTTAATTAGTTTTATCTATATTGCAAGAAGCTAAGTTTGGTGTTGCACACCAAAACAATCTAAAGGAGGATGAAGAATTCTAAGTTTGGTGTTCCACCAAAATTCCATCATATAACATATTCTCACCTTCTGCATAATGCTAGCTTCAAGCATTTAGACAAACTAGTTAACCATTCTGCTGTTTTCAGTTTAATTGCTTTTGAAAAAGAAAAAGAGTTTCACATCCGGTTAGTTTGATGAACAAGAACCATTGGCAATGTACTAAGTTTGGTGTTCCCACACCAAAGTAAGTACAAAGGCCCACAAATAAATCATGCATGCTAACCATTGTTTCTAAGTGCTTGGGGAACAAGCAACTTTCAAATATCACTGCAGAGTACCGTACAAACTTTTGAGAAGATTTACCATCATCAACCAAAGAGATGAAAGAGGAATGTGAAGACCAGCAATGATGATGAGAAAGAGGACAGCAAGTAAACTCCAAAAGGTTGTATTGTTCATTATCAGATATTGCTGTGATTGAAAGTGATATTGTACCCCTATCTGTCTTTCTGTTTAGTATAGTTTTTCTACAATTCAATAAGCAAGATGCTTGATCATTTACAACATCATACTCTCCAAAACTTGTTTGCACTCAATTTTTCAAAAATGCATCACATGAAAGTTCTTTGAAAAGAATGATTGAGGAATTAAACAATTTTGAGGCAATCAAAAGATTAGGAGAAGTGGTGGTTCTAGTTGTATAATTATGTATTGAGGTTGCATGCTTATGAAAACTTGCATGGGAGCTCATAGGCGGGACATAGAGTTCAAAGAAATGTTGTGGAGATTCTCAAACATTTATTGATCCAAGAAGCAGCAAACAAAACAAAAAGAAAATAAAGAAAATACAAAAACAAAAAGAACATGGCCCAAGGCTCTAAGCATCAATTACTAGGCAGAAAAGAAGAAAGAAACAAGAACTCAAAGAGTTGTTATCCTAGTAAATGCTTGTGGTCGAATTGTGTCAAAGAGAGAGGCTTGAGTAAGTAAATCCTTAGGGGTGCTTTAACACCTAATACCTTAAAACCAACTGGTTTAGGAGTATTGATTGAAAGCCTATCTAAAGAGCCGCTTTGAGACATGACACTTAGAGTCAAGGACAAAGCACAAAAACTATAAGCTGCTTCAAGGTGATTACCTATAGAGAGATCTCCATGATATCATTTGGATGAAAGTCCTAAGACCTAAGACTTCTAAGATGTAGGGACTAGTAAGCACTGAAGCCCTTGCATGAGCATATAATTTAGAGTTCACCCCACTGTTTCTTAATCACTTCACTCACAGGACAGTACATGTAATTCTTCAAATCCACTCTAGTTAAAAGAACCTTTGAGCATAATTCTTTTCTTGCTTGGGGACAAGCAAGTTTTAAGTTTGGTGTTGTGATGACAAGTCATCTTAGCCTAGTTTCACTAGTCTTTTTCTTTTGTTTTCAATTGATTTTATGCACTTTCTTGAGCCATAAGTAAGCCAATTGGGTGAAATTTCATATTTCCTTTGATTCAATCAACCATGGATGAATTAATGCAATTTCATGAGATTTTATGCTATAATTGTCATATATTATGAAAGAATAACAAACTCATGATTTTGAGCATAGCTTTGATGTGTTTGGTTGATTGATGATAGGTAAAAAGATCTTTGAAGAAGGTTGAAGGAAGAAGGAATGGCTAGGAGCAAGAGAGAACAAAAAGCTTGAGCCAAAGTTTGCCTCAAACTTTAGCTCAAACTTTTGGAAAAGTTGAAACCTCCCTGGAAGAAGCAAAAGCTTGCGCCAACGTTTGCCTCAAGCTTTTCGGCAAACGTTGGCACCACAAACAAACACCCTGGAGGAAAAAGCTTGCGCCAATGTTTGCCTCAAGCTTTTTGGCAAACGTTGGCGCCACACCAACATACCCTGGAGGAGAAAAGCTTGCGCTAATGTTTGCCTCAAACTTTTTGGCAAACGTTGGCGCCACATATGCACACAAGGGGATCAACGTTTGGCCTAAAGTTTGACCTCAAACTTTAGCCCAAATGTTGGTAGCAGCAAATGGGGGCAGCTGATATGAAAAGCTTGAGCCAAAGTTTGCCTCAAACTTTGACTCAAGCTTTTATGATTTATAGCCCGGTTCACAATGGATTTCTCTCCAACTCCAAGAGCAATCAACAGAGGCTTTTATCAACCCAATTCTATCAAGAGCAAAGGCCCAATTCAAGGCTTGAAGACCATTTGAAGAAAGTGTATAAATAGCTTAGGATTTAAGTTTTTTTGGGGAGCTTTTCCTTTTAGTTTTGCTGAGGAGTTTTGAGAGAGCTTTTCTTGGGAGAATTGGGAACACTTACAGGGAGAGCTCACCTTTACATTTTTGAATTGTTGCTTTAGAATTCTAGAGAATTGGGAAGGAGAATTGATCTCTCTTCTTCCTTGTTCTTGCTCAGCACTCTTTACTTTTCTTGTCTTGGATCGTGGGTTGGAGAATTGAAGGAATTCTGTTTCAATCTCATCCTGAGATCTCTCTGTTTTCTTTAATGCATAATTGAATTTCAATTTCAGTTCATTGTCTCTTCTTCTACTCATTCTGCAAATTTACTTTTCTTTATTTCTTGCAATTGAATTCCACATTTGGATCTAGGAAGGCATTGAGATCTAGACTCGATTATCTAGTCTCTTGGGTCCTGAGATCTGAAATCTCATTTTAATTCTTCTGTTGAATGCTTTTCAAGTCTATTTACATTCCCGTTTTAGATCCGGTTCAATTCAAGTCATCTTCTACTCTTCTATGCGTTGAGATTCTCTTTTCCTTGTTTAATTTTTGCAAATTCACTTCTCAACTCCCTTTACAATTCAAGCCATTTACATTTCTTGCACTTTAAGATTCTGCAATTTACATTTCTTGCTCTTTAAGATTTATTACATTTACCTTCTCTGCTCTTTAATTTACTGAAATTGTCCCTCTCCCTTTTTAATTTCATGCAATTTAGCTTCTGTCAACTACAAATCACTCAAATCAACTCTTGTTCGCTTAACTAAATCAACCACTAAACTAAAATTGCTCAATCCTTCAATCCCTGTAGGATCGACCTCACTCCCGTGAGTTTTATTACTTGATGCGACCCGGTACACTTGCCGGTGAGTTTTGTGTGTTTGGAATTCGTTTTCCGAAAATACACATCACCCTACACTTGTTCACCAACTCGGGGAAAGTCCTAATCTCCATTGGCCCCACCAAACTGAAAATATCACTCCGGAGTCCTCCTTCGTACTTAACACACTTCCATTAGTCATATTCCACCGGAGTCCCTTGACACATACGAGAGAATCTGAACAGCTCCTCAAACTTGTCAGTATACTCAGATACGGACATAGTACCCTGCTTCAGCTGCAACAATTCAAGCTCTTTGGCCGTCCTAGCAGAAGTCGAAAAGTACTTCTTATAGAACTCCTCTTGGAAAACATCCCAGATGATATAATCATCACCCTGCTGTAGGAGGCGTCGAATACCCTGCCACCAATGCGACGCTTCACCAGTGAGCAAATAGGTAGCGAACTCCACACGCTGCCCTTCAGGTACCACCTGCGCTTGCAGTGCTCGTTCCATAGCCTGAAACCATGTATCGGCTTCAGCCGGGCTAGTAGTTCCCTTGAACTTAGGTGGATTAACCTTCAAAAAGTTTGCCAGTGTCATCGGGCCCTGAACTCCACCTCCGTCATTATCATGGTTGTTCATCTGTTGACCAAGAGCCTCAGTAGTGGCTTGCATAGCAGCAGCCATGTTCTCCAATACAGTCATAAAGTTCACCGGGTCATTAGGGTTATTCTCCGGCGCACGAGCATTATTACGACTCCTCCCACGACCTCTACCGCATCCACGAGGCGCCTTCTGGTTCCTATACACACCAAACAATCGATATTAAGTTGATCAGTCTCAATATCGGAAGTCTAGTGCTTCAAAGCCCCAAATGTATGCTCATGAACGTTTATGCCAATTATATCAAGTATATATACTAACAGCACATAACACACATACAGAGAATGCACAGAAGCATAGTCAGTCCGTCCCTCAGGCTCTACAAGAACGAACTGCTCTGATACCATAATGTAACACCCTACCATACAGAGTCTTATGCTTAAGTCATGATTCAGAGATGGCAAGGTATTACGACCTCTAAAACAAAAATTTAGTACGTATAGTAGTATGAATAATTGATTATAACTAGGAGCCTTTGTAGAAAAAGGGGGTAAACAAAAACCGTAACTCGAAAGCGCAACACTCCGATCGATAACGTAACGAACAGGGATAAGCTAACGCGAGATCATATATATATATAAAGAGTGTCAAAAACGGAAATATCAAGACTCAAAATCCGGCTCTGAAGATAATCGGTCCGAGCATAGCAATATATACATATAATAAAATAAGAAAAACCCCAAAGGAAACCCAAAGGGACACAAATACAGAAATCTATTCTCCAAAATCCCCTCTAGAAGGAGTCATCACAGTTCGTATTATATAATGGAGATAAAAGTATCTATGCAAAATATATAAACCAAAACAGAGCCCCGAGAACAAAGATCTTCGCTAAAACGGAAGTCTCCAGCATGCCTTAACGAGAAGCCTCGCGTCCTGCATCTGAAACCCACAAAATCTGCATGGGTGAGAACCAGAGGTCCCCAGCACGGTAACAACTTCCACATATATAATACATAATAATAGAGGAAAGCCGAAGGCAATCCTAGAACTTCCTCCAGATAATATCAAAGCTTATAAACAAACTAAAGCGTAAGTGGCAACTGACTAAAGATCCTTCAGTCTAACTAATACTTCCCTTTCCAATTCCTTCAGACCTCCCAACCACCAGCAGGAGTATAATATAGCAAACACAGTTATATCAGACAAGAGATTTACAAATAGGAACAGATAAGGCATTTAGACAATTAGCAAGTAATATGCAGTCAAATAGGCAATCTCAAACAATTCATGTAGTATGCTTATGATGCATGCCTGTCCCTAGTGGCTGATGATATCATCTGTCGGTTATAGAGCCAACCCGATAAGTCCTGGTAGCTAACCATTGGACTGTCCCTCTGTCGCGCATCCCCAACTTGAGTTATACTCATCATAAACTTGATCATAATCATGATCCATATCCATCACCCTCACTGGTGAATATTCACGGGGGCGAGCTCATCCGGACCTTTCACAGTGCCCGGCCACACTTACAACATAGGGTCAAAAGAGCTTCGAGTCTCAACCTGGAGCACGTGGTGGCTAGCCACTGCTTCTTCCCAGGGAAACCCTCATCTCCGATGGTGGAAGTACAAACATTCACAATTCATTCAACAGCATATATGCATTTATACTTAGCCATAATCATGGCTCCGCCGTAACACGGCAATAATCTAGCCATCCGGCTCACAGTTAAATCCATAACCAGCCAATTCATTAACAATTACGGCCCTTCGGCCCATGGCACAATAAGCACTTCTACCGCTATCCTCCGCATTTCACATAATCATCTTTGATCCTCAATGATCATTCATTTTTCCCCTTCTTCACTCGCAAGTTACCACATTCACTAGCCCTTTTTCTCATGCTAGGCATATCATAATGATTCAAGACATAAGTGGTGAGATCGGAGGCTTAGAAGTATGAAATTTGGCTTTTAAAACTCAAAAATCAACTTTGGGATGAAAACAGGGCCACGCGTACGCGCACTCCACGCGCACGCGTGGATGGCCACAAAATCTCATCTGCGCGCAAGCGTCATACGCGCGGGTTGTAAATAGCCAAACGACGCGCGAGCGTCAACCACGCGTACGCGTGGATGCTCTTGCGCCCAAGGCACAAAACTGGCACAACTCTGGCACAACTCTCTGGAAAATGGCTGGGCATTTGGTGCAGCGCATCGACGCGCTCGCGCACACCACGCGCACGCGTGAATGGTGCTTTCTCGAAGAACGGCACGTACGCTCCAAGTGCGCCTACGCGCGGGGGGTCATTCTGCTAAAAATTTTCTAAGTTAAAAGCTGCAGAATTCACAAATTCAACCCCGAATCTTCCGACGGACATAACTTTCTCGTTTTAAATCGTTTTTAACCCGTTCTTCGAACGGCATGGACATCCCAAATTCAATTTCATTTCTAAACAAAATTGGCACAAATCAGAGACCCGTAGTCTAAGTTATGTCCCGTCAAAGTATGCCCAAAAACCATGTTTTCATACAAAACCATAAAGTGCCATTTTCAAAACAAGCCACTTTCAACTCTTTTCAAAATCAATCAAAACATGCCAATTTCATCCCTTTTCTTTGAAATCAATCAAAATGTACCAAAATCAATATCAAGCTATCCTCAACTCACACATTGACATTTTACCAAATTTTCCAAAATCACCATCCAACCCTTTTAACACTTCTCAATCAAATGGCTAAAGGACAAACACAATATCATGTCATACATCCTCCCTCACTCCAATTTCCAATAATACCATTTTCAATCAACCATCATTATACATAATCAACATCATACTCACCATCAACATGGTATCACCCATCAATTCAACCTCAATCATCCATCAAGCATATATCACAACATGCATTTCTCATATATCACACAATCAAGGCATCAATATTCATAATCACATATATGATCACATCATATATCTCAACCATTCAACAACATCAACAATTCAATAACTATCTTAGGGCCTCTAGCCGAAGTATTTCCTACCACATTACATATTAGATACGGGAAACCGAAACCATACCTTAGCCGATTTCCCAAGCTCAACCGGAGCACTTCCAAACCACTTGTCCACAAGCTCTCAAGGTCTCAACACCTCCAAGAACAGATTTTATCACACAAAACCCTCTCCCAAGCTTTCCAAAATCACCAATCAAGCTCCAATATTCACATATACACAACCTAAGCCACAATCATCATACCCATACTCAACATCTCAATATCCAAACATCATAGAACAACAAATTACACTAGGGTTGAGAATCTTATCACATCCAAGGTCCAAGGATACAAGATTAACCTTCTCCTTCAAGAGAGTTGGGTCCTATAACATCAAAGAACCCAAAATCTCAACATTTTACCCATGAAACTCGAAAACAAGGGCTGGAATTTCGAAGAGAAAAACGTGGCTTATCTCAAGATTGATTGTATGGGTTTTGTAAAGCTCTCCGTGGTGAACACGTGGTCGCAAACGGTGCGGCGATCGGAGCTCTAGATCAAAAGTTATGGTGGTTTGAAGATCAAGTGAGAGATAGAAGTTTGAGAGAGTGTTCTTCCCCTCCCTTACTCCATTTCAGCGTGTTTGAGTGATAAGTGAGGAGAGAGAGTGCTGAAAACTAGAGTTTTGGTTTAGTTTAGTTGGGCCAAGGGCCCATTTTGGGTCCGGTTGGACCGGTTTAGCCCGTTCGGTCCAATCTTGGTCCGATTTCTATAAAATTGGTACCGAAATTCTCGTCTCAATCTCCTCTATCATATTAAGCCATAAAAATAACATTTTTGGCTTTCTAGAATAAATTCTCATTTATAGGTTAATTAGTCGTTAATTAACCGGGTCTTACATATTTATCTTCTTAACTTGTAAACTTAATAAAAAAAAGTTTAATATTTTAAATTTTTTATGTTTGAAAAATTAAAAAATATTTTTCTTTTGCTCATTTAAAAATTATAAAAAATAATGAGTAGAATGATTTAAGATATAATTCCTATGCATACTACTAATAGTAAATCTGCAACACTGGTTCAACTTTAATAATGTGTTATTAGTTATATATGTCGTTATGTTCTGTGGTCACAACTTGCTAATTCGATAGAACCTACACTTATGAATAAGAGAATCTCACTTTTAATAAAGAGCTTTCTTAATGAGTACATCGCTCAAGAAAATAAGGAAAAAATTCTACATCCATGTAATTAAAATTACATGGATGGTATTCACGTAATTTTTACTCTACGTCCCATATTTCTGTTTATTTTACACGCGCCACTTATAACTTATATAATGAATTTTTATTTTTCCTTTTTAACGTTTCTCAATGTAAACCTTCTCATACAACGTAAACCTCTTTCGCATTCTTCTTCTTCTTCTTCTTCTTCTTCTTCTTCTTCTTCTTCTTCTTCTTCTTCTTCTTCTTCTTCTTCTTCTTCTTCTTCTTCTTCTTCTTTAACCTGATTAAATTTGTTGTTCTCTTCTTTCACATTTTTCTTCTCTGTATTATGGATCTGGATTGATTCAACGCAATTAGCTTCGTCGTTCATTTTCTTCTTCGATTTGCACTTTTGAGTTGAAACAATGAATGAATCAACTTCAAATCAGTTGAATGACTACGATTTAGATGATTCTTATGAAACACATCAATTTGATAAGGTTTGGATTATTGAATTCTGAATTAAATTTAATGGAATAAAATTGCTAATTTTATTTGAAGTGAATTGAATGGAATGAGGTGATTTACATCTGAATTGAATTGAACTAAATTGATAATATGTAACTGTGAGTAATTGTGAGTGTCATTAACTGTGAGTAACTCTGAGTAAATTTGAGTAAGTTTTCGGTTCGATAAGTACTAAAGAGGTGGTTCATCACTTTCATATTTTCAGTTCGGTATGTAGAAAGTAGTCTTACAAAAATTAGACCAACATATTTTGTTTTCTTTCCTAAGCACTATATAATTGTTTCACCGTAATTAAGATTTTGGTTCACCGTAATTAAGATTTCGGTTCACCATGTAGACCAGCTGTGTTGTGGACGAAAAATTTGTCCCAAAGGTGGGAATGATTTTCAAGACCCTAGAAGAAGCTAGAAAGTTCTACAAACATTATTCCAAACTTGCTGGTTTTTCCACCAAAATAAGGAACACGACTCGGGATAGAGACAAGATTAAGAATCAACTAATTGTATGCTCTAGAGAGGGGAGGTGAAAATCAAAGATATCTCCAACTTTGAAGACAAACCCTTCAGCTGGGTTAAATTGTCCGGCTAGAATTTACGTACACATAATGAAGGATGTTGGTCTTTGGACAATTTCCAAAGTTGTTTTGAATCACTCACATCTTTGTTGTCCAGACCAGGATGAGATGCTCAAACAACACAGGGAGCTTAGCATGTTCGTGCGTCGCACTATTGAAACCCACGAGGAAGCTGGAATCAGACCGAGCAAAACCTACCAATCATTTGTGGCAGCAGCTGACAGCCACCGTGAACTAGGTTTTATAGAAAAAGACGTAAGAAATTACATCACAAGGGAAGTACAGAATATTTTAAAAAAAGACGATGCCAAAGAATTTGGAAAGTAGCTAGTAAGAATGAAAGAAAAGAACCAAAATTTCTTCTTTGAGCTCAACCTTGAAGGCGATCACTGCATTAAACATGCATTCTGGGCTGATGCAAGAAGCAGGGCTGCATTCGATTATTTTGGAGATGTGGTTTCATTTGATACCACATATAACACAAACAGGTATTCGGTTCCTTCAAAGATACTTTTGATGTTCAGTGGTTGTACATATTTTGGTTCACCATAGTGTGCTTGTTATTTATGCAGGTACAATTTGGTTTTAGGTTCTTTTGTTGGTGTGAATCACCACGAGTAGTCGACACTTCTTAGATGAGCGCTGATGAAAAATGAGGACATTCAATCATTCAAATGGCTATTTGAGTGTTGGCTACATTGCATGGGAGGGAAGGCACCAAAGGTATTCTTACCGATCAATGCGCATCGATTCAAAGGGCAATTGAGCTATGCATGCCAACAACAATTCACCGCTGGTGTATCTGGCACATCATGAAGAAGATCCCAATCAAACTAAATGGCTACAAGGGACACATTGATATTGAATAAGAGATGAGCCATGTTGTTTGGAACTCATACACAAAAAATGATTTTGACAGAAACTGGAACGATTTCCTCACAAAGTATGGTCTCGGAGGCAACAAGTGGCTTTCAGGTAATTGAGATTTCAATTCGAATAAGTTTTATGCTTATATATTTTTTTCCCAAAAGCATGCACTATTTTCGGTTCACCATAACTTATGAATTTGGTTCGGTTTGCAGAGCTGTACGAGGATCGACATATATGGATTCCGGTTTACTTGGATCACCACTTTTGGGCCGGGATGAGAAGCACACAAAGGAGCGAGAGCATGTATTCATTTTTCAACAAGTTCATCACACAGAATAGCTCCTTGAGACAATTCGTGAAGCAATACGACAATTGCCTCGCAAGCAGAGAACAAGCAGAGAGAGAAATTTGATGTTGCAGATTTTCACACTCTGATGCCGTGCGCAACACAATCAGCAATAGAGGCACAATTTCAGCGTGTATATACCCATGAGAAGTTCAGGGAAGTTCAAGCTCAATTTAGAGGTAAAGTGAATTATATCACAAGATCAATGCATTCTACCCTAGGTTTCACAACATATGAAGTCATAGAGCAGGTTTCCAACTCCACATTCAACAAGTTTGTCGTCACCTATGACGCAGTATCACGAGATGTAAAGTGCCATTGCTTGCTGTTTGAGTCTAGGGGCATATTGTGCCGCCATTCCCTAAGCGTTCTAAGCTTTGAGCGAGTGGATAACGTGGCACCTAAATACATATTGGAACGCTGGAGCAAGAACATAAAGAGGAGGCATACACACATCAAGAGCAGCCAAGATGAACCTGTATTAGAGCCAAGAAGTAAGAGATTTGACGAATTGATGTTTCAGTCACACAATATAAGTGAATTTGCATCCAAGTCTAAAGAGTTGACCGGAATTTTGCACTAAGCATTTGACAAGGTCATGGCAGAGATGGAAGAATATCAAGAGAGAAGGAAAGGAAAAAGTTTGTTAACCCACGAAGAAGCGACATTAATCAATGTGAATGATCTTCAAAGCACACCACGTACCAAAACAAGAGGTCAGCCCAAGAACATACTTGGATCAAACCTGGAAAAAAAGATCTCAAATGCCATAAAGAAAAAGAAAAAGACAGCTCCAAGCGAGGTAAAATTGACTTGCTTTTGATTAGTTAACAATTCAATTATTCATTTTCCTAATATAAATTAATTATGTCTTTTGTAGTTGAACCTTTTAGACTCCGGATCATCAATTCAGTCAAGTTCCACTCTTTACAATACACCATATATGAATTATCCAAGACAGGATTTTACAAGTTTTAGTTTTTATTAATGTAAATTTTTGTTCACCCATGAGCAAATTTCAGTTCACCATGGTTATAGCAGGTTTATTTTCTGAATGTTGATAGTCTTTAATGAATAGTCACTTTTTTTGTGAAATTCTATATTGATATATGTAGTTTTTTTATTCGTCTAGTGTATTAATTTCTAAGTCGAATAATAAGAATTTTTTTTTGGTTCATGGTTCAGAGTTCAGAGTTCTAATAGTAGCATTCTTTTAAAATTAAATTTGTGTTATGTTGAGATATGCACTTTTTTGGTGCACCAGTTGCATTAATTTCGGTTCATTGTGTTTGTGGGGTTTAGGGTTTAGGGTTTAGGTTTTAGATTTTAGGAATTTAGGGTTTATGGGTTCAGGGTTCAGTGTTCAGGGTTCTGGTTTTAGTGTTTAGGTTTAGGGTTTAGGGATTAGTGTTTAGGGATTCAGTGTGTTTCTACCTTTTGGTTCGCCCAGTGTAGTAATTTCGGTTCACTGTGTTCTTTTGGAGTTCATAATGTATTGGTAATCACCCTGATTTCTTTCACTGTGAACGTGCAATAAAACAGTAGCCAGGCAGTTCCAACAGGTATATAACAAGATAAGGAGTAATCCATCTTGAATCAGTATATACATTAACATTAGATCCATACATTAATATTAACATTTACATTAATGTTGACATATATACATTCAAAAGAAGCAGTGTCTGCTTTTTTAAACAAGTTGAACAAAATATTGTTAATTAGAGCCATTCAAACTGCACTGGTTTTGAGATTCACTTGATGTTTTTGAATCCGTTGGAACAATTTTTTCTTTTTTCATGAGCCTCTTTTGTCTTGTTCTTTCTACCAGCGTTATATTGTTAAATTCCGATTCTGATTTGGATTCCGAAAAAGATTCTTCTTCTGAAGAAGAATCCACAACAACAACTTTCTTTTCTTCTTTCTCCCTTTTTCTTTTCTCTTTCCCCTTTATTTGCTTTCTATACAAAAGTTCCTAAAACACAAAATTATTTAGTTAGCAGAGTATTTGAAACGGGGAAATACAAAAATAATCAGGTGAATCAAAATGACCACAAACACTCAACCAAATTTAATTCATGTCATGAATAATACGTGATAAACATTCAATTATCAAGAAAAATATTTCTGCATGCACAATGCTTCAAATAAACACATTACCATTGTGTCTGTTGCTTCCTTAGAAATCCGGTCGAGTATCATCTTCTTTGTCCAATAGGCCACCCACGGTGCCGGGGGAGCATCAAGTCCATCCAAGTGAGGGAACTTGGTTTTATGGAAGTAAATCAGCATCAAAACAAAAACACAGCCCTCAACGGACTATTTCTTCCCCTTTCTCTTATTTTCGATTCCCTTTCTCAAGAAGATGAGCACATGACATGCCCAATCCCACTGTCGAATGTTGTCCACACAAAAGATAGGCGGCTTATGGATCGCGGAGGCCATGCTTACCGTCGTCCACAGCAAGAAGCACTTCTGTATGAAGACGACAAAAGTCCTGCAGAATTTTTGCCAGTTCTCCTCCCCTTCAACACTCATATTTAGGACAGACTTTGTCAAAGTCGCCAACATAACACATTTGAAGCTGTCAAATATTGCCTTGTCTTCCTCATTCAGTTTGCGATAGTCAACCTTTTTAGGAAAACGATCCCCTACAATATTTTAATAGCAACAAATGAGTAAAAAAGGTTCAGTTTAATTTTTTACATACCAATGAAAATTTAAAGGGAGCAATGAACCAAAATTTAAATGAGCAATGAACCGAAAATAAGCAGGAAGTGGAAAGTGTATTACCGTCGTGGCTTATCCCTAGCGCAGCTGCTACCTTGGCAGGTGTTATGTATATTTTTCCATGGAGAGTTTTTAGGAAACCATGATACTCGTCATAGCAATCAATCAATTCTCTTAAGAGGGCATGAGATACCTTCATTTCTGGGACATGTGCCAGGGCACCGAATCCCATTTCTTCAACTATAGCTTTCTTTTCCTGACTCATATTCTTGAACACTGTTGCTAAATGATAGTATTTCTCCATGCAAAAGAAGTACTGAACAGAGTAACAACCAATTTCAAAGCCCTAGTTACACTATCCACTGAACTGAATGAAAATAACAACAAATTTCATTCCAAGCCCTAGTTATACTGTAAAAATACATTCACAATAGTTCAACTTTCTAAACGAAGCAAATCAATCCAGGAAACCTAAAATGTAACTAGGAGAAACGCGACATTGCAAGATTTCAAGAAACTTGGAGAAACGAAGCAAATCAATCCAGGAAACCTAAAATGCAACTAGGAGAAACGAGACATTGCAAGATTTCAAGTGAACAGTAGTTTTATCATACCTTTGGTAGTCTTTGTTGCTGTTTTTGTTCTTTTGAGGTTGTTCGTTGCCAAATCTTCTCGCTATTCTTCTGTAGTAGTAGTTTTCGTAGAGAACGTGATTGAAATTTGAGTGATTTTGAGAGAGATTTGAAGAGAAGGATAGGTTTTGTGCGTTTTGAAGAAGAATTTTGTTTTTTTTATAATGAAGCGCGTGGATGTCACGTTTATTTTAGTGATGTTGGAGGCGGGTAAATTTATCTGGGCGTGGGTCAATTTGGGATTTAGGGTTTATGGGTTTAGGGTTCATTGTTTAGGGGTTCAGTGTGTTTCAAAATTTTGGTTCGCCCCGTGTATTAATTTCGGTTCACCGCTTTCATGGTTGAGGGTTTAGGGTTCAGGATTAAGGGTTCATGGTTTAGGGGTCTAGGGTTCAGGGTTCTAAGGGTTTAGGGTTTAGGGTTCAGCATTTAGGGTTCAGAGTTCAGTGTTCAGGGTTCAAGTTCAGAGTTCAGGGTTCGGGTTCAGGGTTTAGGGTTCAGGGTTTAGGGTTTAGGTTTTAGGGATTTAGGGATTTAGGGTTTATGGGTTCAGGGTTCATTGTTCAGTGTTTTAGGGTTTAGGTTTTAGGGTTTAAGGATTTAGCGTTTAGGGTTTAGGGTTTAGTATTTAGAGGTTCGGTGTGTTTCTACCTTTTCGGTCCGCCCTGTGTATTCATTTCGGTTCACCTCTTTCATGGCTAAGGGTTTAAGATTTAGGATTAAGGGTTCAGGGTTTAGGGGTCTAGGGTTCAGGGTTCTAAGGATTTAGGGTTTAGGATTTAGCATTTAGGGTTCAGAGTTCAGTGTTCAGGGTTTAGGTTCAGAGTTCAGGGTTCGAATTTAGGGTTTAGGGTTTAGGTTTTAGGGTTTTAGGGATTTAGGATTTATGGGTTCAGGGTTCATTGTTCAGTGTTTTAGGGTTTAGGGTTTAGGTTTTAGGTTTTAGGGTTTAGGAATTTAGTGTTTAGGGTTTAGGGTTTATGGTTCAGGGTTAGGGGTTCAGTGTGTTTCTACTTTTTCGGTTCGCCTAGTGTATTAATTTCGGTTCACTGTGTTCTTTTGGATTATAAATGTATTCATAAATACAGTGATTGCAATCACTGAGAACCTGGAATAAAACAGCAGCCACACAGTTCCAACAGATATATAAATATTAACATTTGATACATACATTGATATTAAGAATAGATATATACATTAACATTTACATATATACATTTGAAGTATGCATTTTTTTTCTCTTTAAACAAGTTTAAAAAAATATTGTTAATTACAACTAGTATATGCTATTTGCTATCTAAATCCCCATATGTGTATTTACAATAAGGGTTGGTGAGGAAAGCAGAAGGCTTGGTGAGTCTTATTGCTTCAGATTCCGAAATTACTTGGTCTCTCATTTTGTTCATTTCATGAAACAGAAAATGTGGACCATATTGGTATCTGAAGTCATTAATTTCTTTCTGAATTTCAATTGAAATGAATTAGTTACATAAGAAATGAACCCAAATGAAATAAGAACAATATTATTCAAAGCCCTGATCTTACTATAAAAATGCAATCACAATAACGCTACATCCTGAACACATTAAATATCAAGTAAATCAAAACCACATTAAATAACAACAAATTTAATTCAAAACCCTAGTTATACTGTAAAAATAAAATCACAGTAACCCTAAACCTAAACAAATTAAAAGGAGGCCACCGAATCGAAAAATATTCACTTAGTGAATCAAAATTATAAGAGCCACCGAACTGAAAAACTTTCACTTGGTGAATCAAAATTATATGAGCTACCGAACCGAAAACTTTATATGTGGTGAATAAATGGTGATCAATTATCAATCAACAAAAATAGTATTTTCTGCATGGAAAACAACTATTGAACAGAGTAAGAACCAACTTCAAAGCTCTACTTACAATATCAACTTAACTGAATGAAATAAGAAAAGAAAGAAGTTTATTAATTTAGAAAGTACTTACTTGTGTCCAAGCTTTATATTTATATCTCTTGCCGCTCTTTATTTTTTGTGGATCTATTATTTCCAGCCATTTCATTACGAATATTCCACAATCATAGCTAAGCAAGAATTGAGTATAATACGATCATTAGTATATAAAATAAAACACATTAAAAATAGCACTATAGAAGAGAAAGATTCTTACTTTGTACGTTGACCATTCAATGGGATATACTCTGCTTCCTCTTCCAGTGCATCCTTTATCAAGGGTTCCGCCCCCAGCGTACACCCTCATCTGGGAAATTATTAAACTCTGAAAGAGACAAAAAAAGTAAATAAACAAAACCAACAACAGTGAACCAAACTCCTCTCATGTACAGAATAATTTCAATAATTTACAAGAAAATAACTTACAACAAATTTGTTTATTTCCTTTCTCGAATTAGGTATTTCTTCTGGCTTCTTGTTGATAGGGTCAAGGATATAGAATTTCTTATTGTTTTCATCAGCAATCGAATTTCTTATTGTTTACATCAGCAATCCACAACCACCAATGCCCTCCATTGCAAATTGGGACAAATAGCTGAAGTTTCGGAAAATTATAGAATATTTTAGTGGAAACAATAGCAAACAAGAGAATTATCAAAGGATTTTAAATATTACAACTTACAAATGGATGGGATGCAAGTTTTCTTTTGTCAATAAACTGCCAGTAGTGGTCATACTGCTGAATATTAAAACTGTGGATTTTTTGTGCTCTTATCATAGTACTTGTCGCCATATGTTCCCACGATAAAATTCTGCAAAATGAACATCAGTTAAATCATATATCACTGAACTAAACAAAAATCATATGCTGAATAAAACGTGAAAAACATTCAATCTTCAAGAGAAAAGTTTTTTTAATCCAAAAGTACTCAAAAGAAGACATAAGAATCAGGTGAATCAATATTAACATTCTCACTTAACCGAAAAGTAATAAGCAGTGAATAAGAAATTTACTTACCACAATATCCATTGGCACAATATATATTTGTTCTTGATACCTCTTAGTTTTTATTTCATTGAGAATCAAGTTGTGTATACTAACCACCTACAGGATGAAAATTTATGAGACATACTATATAAGAGTGTTTAAAAAAATCATTAATGTTAACGCAATTGGCAAAGGATTTTACCACAGCATGCACTTGTTCTTTGGGCTTTAGAGACGTGAAATATTCTCTTAATCCCTCGTAGAGTCCCTAATGTTTCAAGACAAATAATGGTTCATATTCATTGGTACCATCTTTTGTCTGTTTTACATGTGTCATCCAATGATAACACTTTTCAATCAGCTCGTTCGTGATTTTTGTCTTTTTCTGCGGGGTTTTATAAACTTTAGCTACTGGTAAGGTTGGTTCTGAAGATGTTCCTTCAGCAAATTTTAATGCTGCTTCCACTCCAGCCTCTATCACCGCCTCTGCCAGGATGTCAAGCTGTGAATCACTCTTTTGAGAAGGCTGAGTTGGTTGAGATACTGGTGGACTTATCCCAAGGCTAAAAAAAGGCCTTTCATCTTCAATTTCCCTAGGTTGCGCAGCACTGCAGGATGATAGATATTTAATAATGATATTAAACAAAAATAATATTTAATCAATATAGTGAACCGAAATCGAAACAAATAGTGAATCCAAATCCAAACTAACAGTGAACCGAAATGATATTAAACAAAAATGATATTAAAGAAAAGCAAGTACATACCTGTCAAATGATGACAAGATTAGAGTTTCTTTTTCTGATTGCCGTGCCACCAGAGGTTCTTTGGATTGTTCTTCATTAGAAACTTGATAGACATCTGCATCCTTGAAAAACTGTTCAATAACAGAGCTTGTAATAGACCTCGTAACACCCTGCTTGTTGGGTTCTGGAGGGCAGCTATAAGAAGCATAAGAGAGTCCAAAGACAATAACACATTGAATTCATTTCTGGTTTCAACCGAAACATAATTAAACCATGTATAAGCAGTAAACATTATCGATATTTATTTAAGCAGTAAAACTTACACATCAATAAGTGCTTCTTGTTTGGATTGTTGCTCTGTTGGTTATTCGCACGGCTGTTCCAGAGGTCTGCTTCATTAAACAGTAAACATTTCTATAATTATCCCAAACTATTATCATATTTAACAATGATATTTAACAGAAATTACACTAATTATTATAGTGAACCGAAAACCAAACTTATACTTAACCAAAACCTAAACGTACAGTGAACTGAAATTATATTAAACAAAAGTGATATTAAAGAATTTAATGCTTACACATTAACAGGTGCTTCTTGTTCTGATTCTTGTTGCACCGGTGGTTTTTGATCTTGTTGTTCTTGTTCTTTTGCAGGGTTGTTGCATTAAATAGTAAAGATTTCTATAATTATCCCAAACTATTATCATATTTAACAATGATATTTAACAGAAATTACACTAATCATTATAGTGAACCGAAAACTAAACTTATACTGAACCAAAACCTGAACGTACAGTGAACCGAAATTATATTAAACAAAAGTGATATTAAAGAATTTAATGCTTACACATTAACAGGTGCTTCTTGTTCTGATTCTTGTTGCACCGTTGGTTCTTGGGCTTGTTATTCTTGTTCTTTTGCAGGGCTGTTGCATTAAATAGAAAATAGTTCAATAACAACCATTACAATTAATAAAAAAAATTATGTGTAATTTACTCTTCATTAGAAACTTCATACACATAGTCATCTTTCATTAAGTCTTCAATTACAGAACTCGTAAGAGATACTGTAACACCCTGCTTTTCAGCTTCTTGAGGGCAGCTGTAATAAGTAGAAGAGAGTCCAAAGACAAGAACATATTGAATTCATTTCTGGTTTCCTCTTGTGGTGAATTATATAAGAAGTAAACATTGAACAAGATTCATGTGGTGAATAAATATTTATTAACTTACTTATTATTAGATGTTTGTTGTGTTTCCTCTTGTGGAGGGACATAGATGAAGTCATCCTTCATCAACTCTTCCTGAACTAAACTTGGAAGAGACAATGCAAGAGGAGGTCTAAGGAATGTAAACAAAAATAAAGTTAATGTTGAATAATTAGAATAATTAGAATTTGTTTTGAAAAATAGGAATTTGCACATTGAAACACTCACATTTCTAAAGGTTCAGAACGAGTTTGTTGTTGAAACTCAACGATTTGTACTTCAGATTCAGGTATAGCTCTAGTGACATTTAAACGCAATTTTCTTTTGATTAATTAAACAAAAATTCTTAACTAAATTTAAAAGAGTAACATAAATATTTTTAACTTACACTTGTGGAGTTTTAGACGTCTTTCTTGGGAAGATTTTCTTTTTTCTAAAATATTTGACCGGGCTTTTCGGGGTATTTTTCCTAAAAAAAATAACAAATTAAAATTAGAAACCAAGATTAAAAGCAGAGGTCTAGAAAGACATTAAATTCATTTTTGGGCAACCACCGAACCGAAAATACAATATGCAGTGAACCAATTTACCTGGTATTGCTTGCAGCATCTACAGAAGGTGTAAAGCTTCCTTGTGTCTGTAAGACTTGATCACTATCAATATTTACAGTTGGCACCCTAAGCAATATAAATAAATATTAGTAATTGAGTCTAGAGGAATTAGAAAAGGTTGTAGCAAAAATATGCCAAGTAAGAAAAATAATTCGTGAATAATAAATTGAATCTTACGTCTGAGAGAAATCATTTTGTCCCTGTGGAGAGTCAAACTGATTCGGAGCAATATTTGTTGACTGAGCTCCATCATTTCTTTTCTTTGATCTTTTCTCCATTATTATCTCCAATGCTCGTTTTCTTTTTTTGGCAGCATTGTCTTTTTCTTGTTCAGTTCTGAAAGTTCATAAAATAAGTATCAAGAAACCTAAAATCTAAGTATCAGTAAAAGAAAATATGATTCGAGAAACTTACTCCTTCTCAGGTTGGGTTGGTGTTTTTGCCACTCTTTCTGGTTGTTTTCTTCTTTTTATTATGGGTGTTTTCTCAGTTTCATTTTCTCTGTAAAACAGATAAACACATTGAATTTATACCGGAGACAAGACACTAACGATGAAGTCAACCAAACCCAAAGATAACACCGAACCGAAATAAATTAAACTGCTAAACCGAAACATAGAAGCCCACCGAACCGAAAATAGATATATATGCAATTAACAAATATACTTACTCGTTTTTAGATTCGCTTGTGCTCTCTGAATCTATAGGCACAGGCTTTTTTTGTGTTTGTTTTTTAACCACTTTCAATAGTTGTTTTCTTTTTTTTGTGGTTTTTTTTCTTCTTCTCTGCAATACATAAGAACAAGTGCATAAGAACACATTTAAGCAAATACAAATTAAATGAAATTGATATGAAAATTAAACTTACTAGCTTTCGGATTCAGATTTGGAAAGTCTTTCCTCTTCTGAGGAAGAATCCGTCTCAACATTTTTTTTATTTTCTTTTCTTTTTCTTTTTTCTCCAAGTTACTTTTTTTTGTTTTTTCTTTCTTTTTTTGCTTTTTATACAGAAGTCCCTAAAATAGAAACAAGGTCTCAATTAATTAATCATCAAAATAACAAATTAACAATTCGGTGAACCGAATAAAGTAATCCTACCGAACTGAAAAACATTCATATGGTGAACCAAAAATATTCATATGGCAAAAAATAATTAACAACTATTTATTCATCAAGAAAAATATTTCTTAATGCAGAAACATTCAAATGAACAAAACTAACAATTGCAAGTAGGACAAATAATTTAGTTATAACCTAAAAGCATTTCAAAGCAAATTTTTTGGGGAATTTTAGTATAGTACTTACCAATGGTTGTGTTGTTTCGGATGAAATCCGTTCAATGATCTTTTCCCTTGTCCAATAGGCCACCCATGGTGCAGGGGGAGCATCGGGTGCAAATGGACGGGGAAACTTTGTTTCATGGAAGTATATCAACATTAATACAAAAACACAGCCATCAACAAACTGTTTGTTCCCCTCTCTCTTATTTTCAACTCCTTTCATTAAGAAGTTGAGAACATGCTTTGCCCAATCCCATTCCCTAATGTTATCCACATGAAAGATCGGTGGCTTGTGGATTGGGGAGGCCACACTTACCGTTGTGGGGAGCAAGAAGTACTTTTGTATGAAGACAACAAAAGTCCTCTTGAATTTTTTCTGGTTCTCCTCCCCTTCTACACTCATATCCAGCACATTCCTTGCCAAAGTTGCCAAGAGAATATTTTTTACGCTGTCAAATATTTCCTTCTCTGCTGGATTCAGCTTGCTGTAATCTACCTTTTCAGGAAAAATATTTCCTACAATATTTTAATAGCAAAAATAAGACAAAAACGGCCAGTTTAATTATCCGAACACCAATGAACTGAAAATAAGCAGTAAGTGGAAAATATATTACCTCCATTGTTTATGTCGAGGGCAGCTACTACCTTCCGAGGAGTTATGTTTATTGTCCCCTGTAGAGTTTTCAGGCATCCTCTCTCTATATCAAACCGATCAAGTAATTCTACCAACAGTGTATTGGAGACGTTCATTTCTGGCACATTTGCCAGACCACCAAATCCCATTTGTTCCAAATATCTTTCTTTTCTTGACTCATTTTCCTGTACACTGTTGCTATTGCCCTTGTTTGGCATCTGCAATAGTGAGTTTTCTGCAAGTTTTGAAACAGAATGTGAGGGTATATTTATAATACAAAATAGATATTATTCAAATAAAAGTGGATAAATATATTTAATCTGCTTACGTTATAATGTGCCTTCTCCTTCATTATTGCCATATTCTTGTGTTTTGCTGTAATAAAAAATTTTGGTCAATATATCATTAATATATCAACAACCATAAGCATGTGTAAGTTAAACAAGTCAATTAGAATGCTACAACCGACCGAACCAAAAATTCCTCATGCACAGAACCAAAATAAAAAAGGCTACCGAACCGAAAAATGTTCATATGGTTAATAAATGATGATCAGCTTTCAATCAACAAAAATACTATTACAGTAGTATGGCTTATCAAAGTGAAAGAGTTGTCTCTAATGTAAATTGTCCTAAACAAAACTCATTCAATACATCAACAACCACAACCATGTGTATGTTAAAGAAGTCAATTACAATGGAACCACCCACCGAACCGAAAATCCTTCATGCACAGAACCAAAATCGAAAAGGCTACTGAACCGAAAAATGTTCATGTGGTTAATAAATAACGATAAGCTTTCAATCAACAAAAATACTATTACAGTAGTATGGATTATCAAAGTGAAAGATTCGTCTCTAATATGAATTGTTCTAAACAAAACTCATTCAATACATCAACAACCACAAGCATGTAAATCTTAAAGGCCAGATGGATTATCAACAACCACAAGCATGTATATCCATACTATTACAGTAGTATGTATTATCAAAGTGAAAGAGTTGTCTCTAATGTGAATTGTTTTAAACAAAACCCATTCAATACATCAACAATCCACCGAACTGAAAATCCTTCATGCATAGATCCAAAATCACAAAGGCCACCAACTGAAAAACGTTCATGTTGTTAATAAATTATTATCAATTTTCAATCAATAAGAATATTATTCTTCAATGGAAAATAAGTACTGAAAATAGTAACAGAGCTCTAATTAAACTATCCAAACCAATAAGAACAAGCAACTATATCTTAAAGCCCTAGTTATGTCTCTAATGTGAATTGTTTTAAACAAAACTCATTCAATACATCAACAATCCACCGAACCGAAAATCCTTCATGCACAGAACCAAAATCACAAAGGCCACTGAACCGAAAAACGTTCATGTTGTTAATAAATCATTATCAATTTTCAATCAACAAGAATAGTGTTCTTCAATGAAAAATAAGTATTGGAGATAGTAACAGAGCTCTAATTAAACTATCCAAACCAATAAGAACAAACAACTATATCTTAAAGCTCTAGTTATGTCTCTAATGTGAATTATTTTAAACAAAACTCATTCAATACATCAATAACCCACCGAACCGAAAATCCTTCATGCACAGAACCAAAATCACAAAGGCCACCGAACCGAAAAACGTTCATGTTGTTAATAAATCATTATGAATTTTCAATCAACAAGGATAGTGTTCTTCAATGGAAAATAAGTACTGAAGATAGTAACAGAGCTCTAATTAAACTATCCAAACCAATAAGAACAAGCAACTATATCTTAAAGCCCTAGTTATGTCTCTAATGTGAATTGTGTTAAACAAAACTCATTCAATACATCAACAATCCACCGAACCGAAAATCCTTCATGCACAGAACCAAAATCACAAAGGCCACTGAACCGAAAAACGTTCATGTTGTTAATAAATCATTATCAATTTTCAATCAACAAGAATAGTGTTCTTCAATGAAAAATAAGTATTGGAGATAGTAACAGAGCTCTAATTAAACTATCCAAACCAATAAGAACAAGCAACTATATCTTAAATTAAAGCCCTAGTTATGTCTCTAATGTGAATTGTTTTAAACAAAACTCATTCAATACATCAACAACCCACTGAACCAAAAATTCTTCATGCACAGAACCAAAATCACAAAGGCCACCGAACTGAAAAATGTTCATGTTGTTAATAAATCATTATCAATTTTCAATCAACAAGAATAGTGTTCTTCAATGGAAAATAAGTACTGATGATAGTAACAGAGCTCTAATTAAACTATCCAAACCAATAAGAACAAGCAACTATATCTTAAAGCCCTAGTTATACTGTAAAAATCATTCACAATAGTTCAATCCGCTAAACGAAGCAAATCAAACCAGTAAAACTGAAATGAAACTAGGCAAAATGCGACATTGCAAGATTTTAAATGAACAGTAATTTTCTCATACCTTTTGTAGTCTTTGTTGCTGTTTTCGTTTGTTTCTGGTTGTTGCTTGCGAAATCTTCTTCCGATTCATTTACAGTAGTGGTTTTCACAAAGAATGTGATTGAAGTTTGAGTGATGTTCAGAGAGATTCAAAGAGAGTAAGTGTTTTGGGGTATTGATTTCGTGTTGAAGATGTAACGTTCATTCATAATAAAGCGCGAATGGAAAAACGAGACTTTTTTGTGTGGCGCGTGTTTCTCACTCTACATTTAATGCGCTTGAAACAATTTGGTCTTGGGCCTATATGGTTATATGGTTATATATGGATGTGTAGCAGTCCTGAAAAAATAAATAGAAGAAAACATTTAGTACAATCTTTTGAAAATAAGCAACTTAACATTGGATTTATTTATTTATTTATTTATTGTGTATGTACTAATATATTTAGAGTGGTCATCAGCTCTTAAATATAATTTATATACTTGTTCAGTTTCGAGTTTAAACATTCCCATATACAAAGTAGTTAAAATCGCATTTTAACTCGTAGAAACGCATAATTTTATGCTTTTACTCTATCTTTCTATTATGCTTCTGTTTATTGTCCAAAACCAAGTTTTATTATACGGAATTGTCGCTCAAAAATGTAGAGCCACTGAAATCGTCGCTTCTGTCGCGATGTTGCGTTTCAGGTTGAAGAAGCTCTTTTCTTAGCCCTGATTGCAGCCCAACTCAACCCAATGGCCCAATCTGAATAAAAGACAATAGAAGATGAGCCCTAGCAGACTAACAGTCCCTAATCTCTTAAGTCTTAACCTCCCTCACTTTTATAGTTTATTTCCAATTCTCCATGGCCAAAATTTCAAAATTTTACCTCTCTCAAGTCTCAATCGCTGACTCTCTCTGACTCTCTATCTTTCTATTCCTTTGAAATTTGAATTTTGCGCAATCGGATTCCCCAATTCGGAGTGTCGCTGACTCGCTGTGAGATATGCCGCTGGTGTTGTCGAATCGGACTGGTAGTGGCTGGACTGCGTGAGTGTCACTTTGCGATTGCGACTTGCGAGACTCGCTGGCTCTCTCCCCCTGTCTCTAGTTCTCTGACTTTGCCTCTCTAGCTCTGGAATTCGGATCGTTGCTCTTCTCCTCCTCTTTGCTGCTAGTTCATTAGGTAAGTTAAGACCTTTTTATTCTCTTCAGTCTTCAATATTCAATCTACTACTTATTGATCAAACTTCAATTGAAAAGTCTAATTGATCAATCTTCAAAGTAAATATTTCTACTACTTATTACAAGCAAGAATATTAAACAGAATTCAAAGCCTCTTGATTCTACTATTAACAATTATTATTATTATTATTTTTATTTTGGTAAAAATTACTATTATTTTGATTTATTATTTTAGATGTTGATTATTGTGAGTCTTTCATTTTATGTTTATACATGCTTAGTCTTTGAGCATCATATCTTACCTTAATTTATTATGCCCAATGATATTTAACATAAAATATTTTGGGACAATAGCTGTTTATGATTAAAAATTTTAGAATCTTGTTAGGAGGCTTTGAAGCACACCATTAGCTTAGTAGCTATCTATGAGCACTAAAATTTTATAAATCATGAGATCTGAGAGTACTCTATATTTTTACCTGCTTATACTTAAAACTTTATGTAACAAGGTTTATTGATTTTGATATGAATATGATGCTGTGACTTAAATAGTGCTTTAGTTATCTTAATAACTTAAATTTATTTTATTCTATTTTGTTCTGAATTACTTAAAATGCTTAATTGAATTTTTTTGGTTAAATTTCTTTTACCTGAATGGTTAAATTATTATTGTGGCATTGAATATAATTTTTAATTTTTTGTTATGCTGGTATTTTTTTTAAATTGAATTGTTGAACTTTAGTTGTTAAATTTGATGGTTGTAATTGACATTGAACATAATTCTATAATTTTTATTAAATTATTAACTTTTTGCTGTGATATTGAACTGATCTGTTGAATATTTATGAGTTTGAAAAATTTTTCCGAGAACTTCTTCCTCTGATAATGAAAATGGTAATGTGAAAATTTGTGAAACTCGTAAAGATTTTATAACTTATGAAAAATAGAATGATTATTAAATGACTTGTTTAGATTTTAGTTAACTAGTTATTCATTCTAGTAATTTGATTGGTTTATTTGTTACTTAAATTTATTTTTAGTGTCGTATAAACTTGTGAGTTGTGAATTTGTGTTTTAATTTGTAAATTGTAAATGTGTTAAATTGTGATTTTTTTACTTACTATGATATATATATTAGTTATAATGCTATGAATAATTTAATTTATTTAAGATTTATTTTATTATCTGTGAAATTAATTTTTGTTATCAAATTTTTTAAAATTTTTATATTTTACGAATCATGTTTATATTTCATCTTATGACTCAACAAATTACAATTTTAGATTAGTTTAATAAAAGTAAAAACTACAAATTCATTGCCTTACCATACACTTAGTTTTATTATAAATATAAAGCTTCCACGGAAAAGTAAGAACGAACCATGCATTTTCTTTTGTATCTTGTATTACTTTTATTTTCTTGATCCTTCAATCATAATCTATACTAATTTTCGGTTAAAAAATAAATACCAAATTTATAATAGCCTTTTCCCTAACCCAACAACGATCTTTTGCAAATGAATTATTTGTATTGGAGAATAAAAAATTCATAATTCTTTTTATTTATTTATAATGTTCTATCAGAATCGATATTAAAAAAACAATATTTTTTTAGAGACGTATAAATAATATTTTTCTCTTTTCTATTTTATTAAATATACATTCTTTTTTTTTCTAAAATTAAAATAATATACAGTTTATTCTATTCGACTAAAATACTTTTAAATAATAACTATAATTATATATAAAAATTAGTGATGTTTATTTAGTTTATTTAAATAATAGTAATAAATATTTATATTTTATTTATTTTTAATATTTTATCATTAATTATGAAATATATAAAAAATTTAAATTAAATATCTTTGTAAAATGTTAAAATATTTTATTTTATCTAATAAAACATTAAAAAAATATATTTTATATTTTATTATTATAATTTGAATCAACCAAATATTTATTACTAATTTATATATATAATTATAATTGATCCATCCTCTTTAATTCGGATTATACCAACGACTCCGGAAATATAATTTATGTTTGTATGTGCCCGTGCTGCCTCCCCAACAAATAGATGAGGTTCCACCCTTCGGCTCCAAGAAAAGCTGATTTTAACTTCAGTTAGACGAGCTATACCTCAGAGCACTCGCACCCACTCAGGCACTCGCACCCACGCAGGAACAATAATTATTATTGAATGATATTTAATTATTTATTCAAATGGATTAAAATAATAATTATTCAAGAAACAAAACGGATACATTTTATGAATAAAAGAAAGGAGAATGTATATCGGCATTTCGCGAAGAAAAACTGAAAAAGAAAGTATTTTTTGAATTATTCTAACACATTGAATTTTTTTTCTTTTGTTATTAATTTCTCTATAGCCACAAATAACCGAATTCCACGTGTGCAGGAAATGCGGTTCATGATCTTAGTTTTGAAAACCAAATTGATGAAATTAACAATACACATATCTAATAATTAAGGAATAATCTATATAATATAATGTAGTAGCTAGTGTAATAGTTCTAATATAGCTGGAGCTTATCCTCATCGTCGATGGTTGGTGGTGTTATAATGACGTCAAAGTCACTTAGAGTCCACTCAGCAACTTCATCGCTGTCACTAACAAATATCTCAGTACCACTATCAAGTGATGTCCATTTTCTTTTAGCTGGAGGAGTGCCTGGATCCTGCACCACATAAGAGAATAATAATGGAATCAGAAAAAGAAATCATATTCGTATTATTTTATGTTTTTTTTTTAGAGATAAATTTTATTGTTAAATTTTTGTCAATTATTTTTAATATTTAAAGTCCAAGATATACAAGAAAAAAAATTTACACAAAAATAATACATATAACATTTTTTATTAAGAAATATAAAGAAAGACTAATAACTAATTTTTAGTTATAATTTTAACTATACTTATTGAAAATTACTTGTTCATAGGAATTGAGATAAATCTTAAAAATTGTTGAATGCGGTATGGTGAGATAAATATAATAAAATAATATCATCTGTATATGAGCAAGGACAGGTAGACACAATAATTTCATTATAAAATACAGTTATTAGGAATCCGGTTGTCGAATCAATCGTTTGAACTTTCTTTTGAAAAAAAAATGGCAAGAAAATCTGCTGTAATTTTATATATTATTAAATAATAAAACTTAAAAATTATTTTTACCATATTTATGTTTATTATAATTATTTTAAATTTTAGAAATAATTTTATTAAAAGAAAATGCTAGAGGATAACACTTTGTTTAAAAAGAAAAATAACAATATTAATTTAAATACAAGATACATATCAAGAAGAAAATATTGATTACCTCATATTTTTCTTAATTAAATACTATTATTGTAATATGTACTTATTAAAAATAATTTTTATTCTTATTTTTCTAAAAATATACCTGCTATACCATTTGAAAGCAAATCTTTGAAAAAAAAATAGATAATTAATTTTTGAAAAGCAACAGTAATACCAAACCCGTTATGACTATTAAGACTGAATAAATAGCAAGACAACATAACATAAAAAGTGTTATAAATTTGAAAACATGTACACATGGCTACCCAGTTTTGTCCCAAGACACAAATTTTATGTATCTTTTATTTTTTCAAAAAGTTAGAACAAAAAGGAATACAAACTTTCTATTTCCTAATTCTATATTTGTGACCTATCCCAATTACTTTTTGTTTTCATTGTTTACGGTATCCCTAGACCCAACGGGACAAAGACTAATTCATCGCGGATCTAAATTCTATTTATGAGTCTGTCGCTGACCAATAAGTTGTTGCATGCATAAGGCAGGATTTAAACTCCCGACACTTACTTATGCGGGCAAGTGAGCTGACCGCTCGCACAACCCAAGTTGGTTACCTATCCCAATTACTAAACATTACCTTATTAACCAAGGTAACGAACATCACCGTACGATGAATGATATAAGAAATTCAAAATAGTGATAATTTATATGAAGTTGGGAGTTGAGATTCGTTAGATAAAAATTTAATCAAATTATTTAACAATTTTTAATTATCAATTTCGCACGAAAACAGCTGCATTTGAGTTTTTATCTTTTTCTTACTAACCTGATAGAAGTAAAGCCTACTAGACAAGGCACCAACTTCAAGCTCCCATGTCCTTGCATCTCCAACCCAACCATCACCCTTTTTAGTAGGGTACCCATACTCACCCCAAATAGGATGAGGTAGCAACTGAACTATCTCTTGTGCCTGAGGATTACTATAAGGGTCACAAGTATCCACTTCATGCTCCAAATGTTTAGCATTCCCTGGTGCACAATAATAGTGGTAAGCAGAGTAAGGGAAATTATCAGTGTCATTCCTGTAAATCTTTCTATCTTCTGGTGTTATATGATATGGTGGGCAATTTCTTTGCCCTGTTGGGCTACACCATGCTGGGGTTTCAGGGTTGATGATCATCTCACTGTATCTAGTTACATCACTGAGTACATCACCATCACAAGGTGTACCATTATTCTTCCAGCAACTTCCAATGTCAAGGAGGTAGAATTGGCTCTTAGCTCCTCCACCAAGCTTGATGTCTAAGGTGAACCTCACTTTGAAATTTGGTGACTCCGGAAGCTGCAAAGTTGAAAAAACCATAAATTGGTTTAATTTTTTTGCCAACCAACATTGAATTGAATGCCTAGTTAGAAATTGGTCAATTGTTGCCACTTTTCCAGAAAACATTGAATTGAATGCCTAATTAAACAAATTGAAGTGAAATGGTCTATGTTCCTGATAGATTCTCTTAAACAACCTTCAAATTACAAAATGAAAGAAAAACATTATTGTCCTTTAAAATTAATTGTGTTTATTTAGCATTAACCTTTAAAATATTATGTCTACAACTATATTTAATAATTGTACCTAAAGTCCTAACTAAAAACAAGAGAAAAGAGTATTGCCAAATTAGTATAGAATTTTTTTTCTCTTACCTTTATTATTGTAGTTGTTGAACATAATTGATGAATAAATTTCAGACATATCTTTCTTGATCTTAAAATATTGGATCTGAAGGAACTTTGGGATTAAAGTAATGAACAACTACTCACAATTTTGAGCATTCCTCTTGTATCATAATGGTAACCACCAGAAAATCCTTTTGTTGCATCAGCTCTAAGGTAAAGCATCAACCAAGGGTACTTCTTTGAAGTCTTGAGCTTATGTTTGAACACCCAACTCCCAACACTGACCTTCTTCTCCCAAATCACTTCATAGTAAGAAAGACCATCATATCCATCATCATCACAATCAAAACCCAAATCATAAGAACCACTGAACCCTCCACTCATTGTGCCCTCTTTGATCTGTGTCTGTTGATGGCACAAGATTGGTTGGTTCATGCACCCTTTGCCAAAGCAGGGGAACCGGCCGGGGCTATCGAAAGGCGGTACCTTCTTACCATTTTGAGGACACAGGCCAGACATGGTGTCATAGTTTCCATTCTTGAGCATTATCATCCAAAATTGCCATGGATTTGGTGTGTCCTTAACCTCACATAAAGAACCAAGATAGAGCTCCTTCTTAGCTGCATAAATGTCAGTGTTGTTGATATCTTGTGGCCCAACACCATCAAATGGTTGCCCAACCCCAAGTTTGTTATCAGCTTCTGTAACCTTGTGTATCAGTTTCCCAGAATCTGGAATCACCAAAGAAGAAAAAAGGAAGAGATTTTTTGAACAATCAATTCCTCATACACCTTGTAGACACCCACATTCAAATTCTTCCTTTTTTCTTTGAAAAATAATAAGAGAGGAGAATACTATATCAATATTTTTGAAAACAAAATTACTCTTCTCTCTTGTTAGTGTAGTTATTGAGCACAGTTGCTAAATATAATTCTAAACATAACATTTTACCCTTTTTCTTTTGTTTACCCCTTGAGCTGAGTTGGTTGTTACAAATAACAGAATTCTAAATGAAAACTCAGATTATTTTAATAACAATAATAATAAATAAAAAACTAAAGTTACTTAAGAAAGGGTAAAGGAGTAAAGGACATAAGTAATAAGGGTGGTAGAATAGAAAAAAAGAAACATGAGATTAAAAGGGGCAAAAACAAATGAAAATATGAATCAAAGTGATTTTGACAAACCTGAAAGATCAAAGCAATCAGCAGCTCTAGGACTACCCATGAGAGGTGCTTCTTGTCCAACTTCATTGCAGAAGTTCCAACCTTCAAATCCCACTCTTAAACCATCTCTCTTCATTCCTGGGTCTCCCACAGCGGGGACATGGCTCTGAGCTCTTGTTATGGTGAGAAACACAAGAAGAAACAGAAACGTAGAATGGGAATGCTGCTTCTTTTCCATGATTGCAATTCCCATTGCCAATGAGATTCTCTATTGGATCAAGGGACAGTGTCTCGTGAGCATTGTTGTTGTTGTTGGAGGGTCTGATGTTATTGTTAGGAGTACCTTCCACTTCCAGACACAGTTTTTTATTTGAAAGAATCTTGGCTTTTCCCTTTCAAAGTACTACTGCCTTTTTTTCCGGAACTTCCTATCTGTTGTTCACTTATTTCATGTCCTTATTTATTGCTCCTTGAGTTTTCAAATAAATAAATATTTTTTTAGAAACTTTTTTAACTAAAATAACAAAATAATTAAAGCATCTTTAATATTAATTTTAATTTTATTTTGAGTCCTATAAAATGACACATTAATATTTATGAAATCATATATCAAAAATAATAATTTAAAATTAAAAATAAAATTTATCACTTAAATATTTAGGTTTAGTTCAATTAAAATTTTATATTGATTTTAGTTATTCTATTAATATAGTTTTATGAGTAGTAAAATTTTATCAATTTTTTATTAAAGTAATATCATCTTTTTAAAATGAGATCGATTTTATTTTATCTATTAATTTTAATATAAATTTTAATTTTAAATAAATTTCTTTTTTAAAAATATTAAAAGTGATACTATAAAAATATTCTATTGAGATATCTATAAAAAAAGAGATAAATACTAAATCGGTGTCCGAAAGATTTTAACGCTGACAAAATGGTACCTGACTTTTATTATTGACAAATAATCCTTGAAAGATTTTAAAATTTGACAAACGTGTCTCCAAACTCGCCGAAATACATCTCCGGCAAGCACGTTGCTGACGTGGTCACCATATTTTTTTAAGATGGCAAAAACCCTCCCCAACCTTAATCCCTCCCCTCCCAACACACTCCTCCTCCCCTTCCCGATGCATTCTCCTCGTTCCCCCTCCTGAATGCACTCTTTCCCTCCCCAACGCACTCTCTCCCTTTCCCTTCCCCAATGCACTCCCCCTTCCCTCCAAACGCACTCTCCCCTTTCTTATTCTCACACATACACTAAAAATTACCAGCAACAAACTACCAAGAATCCTACTCCAAATGAGAATGGCTAAATGTCAGTGTAAAATGTTTCTCTCTTAGTTTGTATTATGATGGTAATAAAAATTTAAAAATCTGTCCATAAGCTTTACAACTAAAAGTAAAGATCTCTCATCTAACCGCATTTTCTATTTCATTATTAAGAAAGTACCAAACTCAGAAAGATCCTTCTTTATCCAGTACCAAACCTTAAACACAATTCGCTCTCTTCTAAAGTGAGTCAGAGATCGTTGCTTTAATGGCTAAATACTTACCCCATAGCAATTTCAAAAAAAAATGAGAAGCCACAAATTATATTCCTTTCTATTATTGTTGTTCTTGTTCTTTTGAGAAGGTTGAGAAGCACGGCACGCAGAGACAGAGGCAGAGGCAGAGAAGACAAGTCACGGTGGAGTCAAGACGGCTGCTTCAACATAGACAGAAGAGACACGGCAAGGCAGCGACTGGCGGCGAGCAGCAAACAGATACAAGCGGCAAATGGAGGGGAGCAGCAAGCTGTTGCGAGCAACGAGCTGTTGCAAGCAGCGAGCTATTACGAGCGGCGATTGGCGGCGGGGAGACGAGGTGCAGCTACCGGCGAGAGGCACAAAGACGAGGCTGATGAGTGAGGCGCCGCTGTTGTGTGTCCTGTTCTTCTGCTTGACCGCACGAAGAGAAGCGAGATGGGACAGGGACTACGCGATAAGATGGCGACCATGCGGCTCTATGAGAGTGAGAAGTTGAGGCGCTGTTTTGGCCCGTCTCAGAGTGAGAGAGCGCGAGTGTATTAGGGAGGATTAAGGTTGGAAAATTTTCATTTATTATTGATTTAATTTAATTATTAATTACATCTAAGTAATTAGTCTAGGAATGCTGCCATCTCAGCAAAATACGGTGACCACGTCAGCAGCGTGCTTGTCGGAGATGTGCTCCGACGAACTTGGGGCCACGCTTGTCAAATTTTAAAATCTTTTGAGGATTATTTTATCAATAACAAAAATCAAATACTATTTTATCAGTGTCAAAATCTTTCGAGTACCAATTTGATTTTTACCTCTATCAAAAAATTAAAGTTTTTTTAGGCAATCATTGTTTGGTTGAATAAACATAGTAGCGAGCAGTTGAGAACTACACAAAGCACTTAAATACACTTTTAATTTTGAAATGAAAGCGGCAGTGGTGTTATGTATAGGGGTGGCAAGCGGGAAGCCTGCCCCGCCCCGTCTAATGAGGCGGTCCTAGAATCTCACTCTGCTCCGCCTAATTGCGGGCTGGCGGGCTGGCGGACTGGCGGACTAAACTCGCCAAAGCTCCTCTTTTTTTTTTACTATTAACTACTAAATCTATTATATATTTCTAATTTTACAACCAAAATATGTCACATGTCACTTTCTCATTACAATTGGAATCAAATCTTTTCCTCCAAAATTAAGGAATTCTCCTCTACTCCTTACTAATTTTACAACCAAAATATGTCACATGTCACTCCCTCATTGTAATTGAAATTAAATCTTTCCCTTCAAAATTAAGGAGAATTCTTTCTTCTTCCATACTAATTTTACAACCAAAATGTGCCACATGTCACTCTCTCATTACAATTTAAATAAAATCTTTCCCTCCAAAATTAAAGAGTTCTCCCCTCTCCCTTCTTCCTTTCTCTCTCTCTCTCATTCATTCAACCACTCTATCTATTTTGGATATCATTATCAATATCAATGACTAATTACTAATTTGACAATAAAAAAGGTGCAACATGACATTCTTTAATTGCATTAAAATTAAAATTGAAATATACCTATATTATGTATCATCTATTACTATCTAATTTAATAATCAAATGTGTCACATGACACTCTCTTATTAAAATTGAGAGAAAATATTTTTCTCCAAAATTAATAAACTTCTTTCCTAAATTATCTCTTCTACCTCTCTCTATTTTTCTATTTCTCTCTACCATTTTCACTCTATATATAATTTATATTTTATATTAGTAATTTGACAAATCAAAATATGTCATCCGATATTTTTTTATTACAATTAAAATAAATTTTTTTTTCCAAAATTAACAAACTCTTACTCTCACTCTCATTTTTCATCTTTATCTTTCTCACTCTTTTCTCCCATTCTCTATTTTTTCTACCTTTTTGTTCTACAAAAAATAAAATTAACAAATTAAACTTTTTCATATAAAAATAATAACTAAAAATTTTGTTATTTAATTTTTTATCTACAGAGATTATGGATCTTCTTAGTTAGAGACTTTTGTCAACCTACGACTTCTTTTTGTAAAAGTAGATTGATTTTATAAATCTTTTGTGCCCTACATAATCTCTATCAGAACAAAGTGACCGTAATTTTAAAAAATTTATATTCTCGTAATGTTATTACGGGTAAAAATATTAGTAATATATAATTTCACAACCTATTAATAAATTTATAATTTTTAAAGGCATAAAAAATTATATTTTTTATATTCATAAATATTAAAGTCTTTGTAATTATAAATATCTAATAAACATAATTATAAACCAAATTTTCATCCAAAACATAATTATAAATATTTTTTTCAAAGCAAAATAAACATAATCCAAAACATAATTATAAATATTGTCTCCAAAACAATATAAACATAATCCAAAACACTTAATTTTCATCTTCGTACTTAAGTTGGGTCGGAAGAAGTTGGATTTTGACAAAAAAAATTATAAAAATACTCTCTTACCCAACAAAATTAAGCCTCACGAAAAAGTCCGTCCCACCCCATCAAAATCCACCGTTTAAGCAGTGCAAATTAAGCGGATTTTTGCTCTTTAATGATTCCAATTTTTCAGTTCGGCTCGTTTTTTTTACGGATTACGCGCTGCACTGAAATTGGATGGTCACAATTCAGTGTTTTTCAAATCGGACGGTCCACATTAGGTAACCGCCACGTATCGCGTAATTGCGTGCTCCCTGCGCCGTTTTTCTCTTCTCCCTCGTGATTTTCTCTCAAAAGGTTGCAAACCATTCGATTTTAACTCTCTCTTTCATCCCTCACTCTTGAAAAACAAAAGAACTCTCAACTCAATATTATTCATAATCACTTCATCAGTCAAGTATAATAGAGCAATGTCTATGCACCCAAAAATTAAAGATATTGATTAGATTGAAAATTACATTGTTCATTATCTCGGTTATCTTAATTATGTACGTAATTATTTTTAATATATATATATATATATATATATATAGGTAATATATTAGTAAGAGTTAGTTATTTTTTTAATTTTTAGATAATATTTTGTTACATATGTGCTAGTAAAAATAAAGATATTAGTAATAACATTAGTTATAATATTAGTAGATAATACTGTATCATTATTTTTTTTTTTTTACCAAAGATAAGAGATTCGAACCCGCAATTTTTTAATTGAATATAGAGAGATTATGCTATTTGAGCTATTATCCATTGGCAGATAATACTGTATTAGCAATAACGTTAGTTATATTCTTAGATGTATTAGTAATAACAGTATAGTAGTGATCTGTTAATATGTGACAGTAATTAGAAAACACTACAATTCATTAGAATATTTAATTATTATGTTAGAACTAGTTATTTCGATATTATAATATTAATTAATATGTTATTAGTGTTTTGGTAGAAATTAGAACTAGTGTGTTTAGGATTTATGAATAATTTTATTAATTACAAAACCATGTACCGAGATAGGGAGACAATAGAAAATTTTTACAATGTATCCAATAAACTGAAAATTTGGTCTAATAAAAATAAAAAAAACAATTAAATTACTCAAACTAAAAATTTTATTCAGTTATTCTAAAATTTTAATTATTTTCTATATCCTAATTTACCAACTCAACATCTTTTTGGTAGAGATGAGGCAGAAGCTTTGGAAGGGTTACCGTCGGCGGAGGAAATTAGGGAGGCAGTGTGGGATTGTGAATCGTCTAAGGCCCCAGGTAGTGATGGATATAATATGAATTTCATTAAGAAATGTTGGGAAGAGTTTGGATCTGAATTCACGGAGGCGGTAATGGAGTTCTTTCAAAGGGCAACCTTGCCATCAGAGGCAAATTTAACTTGGGTGACACTGGCTCCAAAATTCACGGGTGCTAAGGAGATCAAGGATTTCCGGCCAATTAGTTTGGTGGGGTGCCTGTATAAGGTGATTTCGAAGGTGCTGGTGAGAAGAATGAGGTCAGTTATGCCGGGGTTGGTAGGAGAGACTCAGACTGCTTTTGTAAAAGGTAGAAAAATTCATGATGGTGCTCTTATTGCCTGTGAGACAGTTCATTGGTTAAAGGCAAAGAGGAGGAAAGCGGCGATAATAAAGTTGGATTTCCATAAAGCATATGATAGAGTCAGATGGAGTTTCGTGGATATAGTGCTACAGAAAATGGGATTTGGACAGCGTTGGAGGAATTGGGTGAAAGAATGTATCAGCACGGCTACTATGTCTATTATGGTAAATGGGTCACCATCCAAGCCATTCAACATGGAAAGAGGCCTCAGACAAGGAGATCCGCTTTCTCCATTTTTGTTTGTGCTGGTGGTAGATGTGTTGCATAGGATGGTGGGAGAAGCTGTCAGAAACGGGCGAATTGAACCGCTACTGGTCGGAGGTGAGCATATTGAACTGTCGCACTTACAATTTGCAGATGATACGATATTGTTTTGCCCCCCGGTGACAGAGACAATAGTCATTATAGGAGACTGTTGCGGTGCTTTGAGTTGATGTCGGGGCTGAGCATCAATTTTGAGAAGTCAAGTTTGATAGCGGTGAATTGTGAACAGGAATGGATAGATCATGCTTGTGGTTTGCTGGGATGTAAGCAAGCGGCTCTACCTGTTAGGTATCTCGGGATTTCTTTGGGTGCGAATCCGAGGATGGTGAAGACGTGGAAGCCGATAATTGATAAGGTAGAAGGAAAGCTCAGCCTATGGAAAGCAAAGATTCTAACTAAAGCGGGTAAGCTTGTTCTTATTAAAGCAGTGTTGAATAGCCTTCCTATTTATTACCTCAGTCTATACAAGATGCCTAAGGCGGTTGCGGATAAGCTGATTGCATTGCAAAGGCGATTCATGTGGTGTAAGGGGGATGGTAATGATGGCATTCCTTTAGTAAAATGGGAGGTAGTTCAGGCACCTAAAAAGGTGGGGGGTTTGGGGGTTGGGGATGCGGTGCTTCGGAACACAGCGCTCTTATTTAAATGGTGGTGGAGATTTTCTAAAGAGGAGTGCCCTTTATGGAAGAAGATTGTATGCTCGTGCAACAACCTAAAGCTTGATGTAATGTTAGTAAATTAGCAACTACCGGTTAAAGGAGGACCGTGGAAGGACATATGTCAGTTGAGTATAAAAGAGCCAAGGATAAGAGACAAAATTCTGACGGGCCTGGCGATGGAGGTAGGAAATGGGAGGAGTACCCAATTTTGGGAAGATAACTGGCTGCAAGGTGGCCCCTTGAAGGTGGTATTTCCAAGATTATTCTCTATTTCGGATCAACAAGGATCCATGATTGGGGACTATGGATTTTGGGATGGACTTGAGTGGATATGGAACTTCCAGTGGCGAAGAGAGCTGTTCCAATGGGAGCTGGAACTGGTTAACCAATTTCATGAGCAGTTAAGGCATGTGAAGTTGTCAGCTGGTAGAGATGATAAGGTGGTTTGGAAGTTTGATAGTAAAGGGGTGTTTTCGACAAAGTCTGTGATGCACGTCCTACAAATGGAATCTCTGTCGGATGAGATTACGAGTTACAGCTTCACAAGTGCAGTATGAAAAGGAGTGGTACCGCCGAGAATTGAGCTTTTTGGGTGGTTTGTGCTTATTGGCAGAGTGAATACTAAGGAGAGGTTGAGTAGACTAGGAGTCATTAGGCCCAGTGATAATATCTGTGCTCTTTGCAAAAAGGAGATAGAGTCGGTGGAACATCTGTTTCTCCTATGTGAGCTAACGTGGCAGGTGTGGTGCAGTTGGTTGAGGTCGTTTGGGGAGGTGTGGCCTATTCCTGGTACAATAAAGGAGTTATTTGAGCGGTGGACCAGTAGGTATAAGCGGAAACAAGATCAGAAGAAATGGTTGTCGGGGTTCTTTGCAGTGATTTGGAACATTTGGGTGGAACGTAATGCGAGAATCTTTAATAATCAGGAAACAAGCATGGAGTTTGTCATCAAGAAGACCGTTCTGAGTTACGACGAATGGACCAAGAGTGATTCATTGGGTGGTTGATGGCGATGCCGGGAGTAGCAGGAATTTCATGGTTTTTATGAATTGGTTATGTATTTCTTTTGTTGCTCCACGTTAGTGTTGAGCTTATTTTCATTCAAAAAAAAAAAACATCTTTTTCTCCAAAATCTCTGTCACTGTCCATTCATCAACCATCTCCCGGCCTTTGCCAGCATCATTCTCCTGCTCATTGGATATCATTGTTGCCTTTTGGGTTCATCAAGTCGTCGCTGCTTCACCAACCACCTCATTCATTAGCGCCACTCTCTCTCATTGGAAATAACCATCCAGCTACCTAGTGAAATGACTATCCAATATTTTTTAATTGTATACTTAAACCAAATTGAACAAAATAACCATCCACTTAAGAATAAAAATAATCATCTGCATATCTAGTGATTTGAACATCCAATATATTTTAATTATATATATAACTAAACCTAATTCAATCAAAATAACCATTCACATAAAAATTAAAATAATCATCTATATACCTATTAAAATGACCATTCTAATTGAATTAATATTAATATGTCCGAGAGTGATATAGAGAAGTCTAGCTTTAACAGCTTTCTGAAACTCCATTTTATTTTCATCTTCAATCCTTCTTTAGTTTTATCCAAAGAAAAGAAAGAGAAAAATTTGCATTGGGGGCACATCTAGGGGTGGAAAAAGGCCAGGCGGCCTGCCAAGGGCCTGCAGCCTGGCCTGTGTTTGGCCTGACCTGACCTGGCCTGTTATAAAATATGTACAGGCCCAAACTCTTTTAAAAGCCTTAATACATTAATAGGCCAGGCCCAGGCTCACTAATTAGCTTTATAGGCCTGTCAGGCCTGCCTGGACCTGTTAAAATATAATTAAATATATAAATAATTATTTATTATTAATAAAATTATGAGATATTTTAAATTTATTATATTTTATTATAAATATTTTTGTATATTTTAAATATGTTAAAAGTTTAAAATTTTTTACAAATATTAAATATATGACATATTACATATAACTATTTTTATTAAAAAATAATTTTTTAAATAATATTTTTATTTTTGTAAAAAAAAAAAATTAGCAGGCCTTTTAACAGGCTTCAGGGCAGGCCAGGCTGAATAACAGGTCAAGCCTAGTACTTTATAAAGAGCCTATAACAGGCTGCAGGCCAAGTTCAGGCTAATCAACTGTATGACAGGCCAGGCCTATTAAGAGCAAAGCCTGGCCTGGCCTGGCCTGTTTCCACCCCTAGGCACATCATAAAATCCCAGCACTCTGCTATAGCTAAATGAGACATAAGAAGCACTCAATCGGTATTGATGCAACCTTTTTCTCCTATTGTGATAACTGGGGATGAGAATGGAAGAATTGGAATATGGAATCATAAAGGGGCAACATCAACGTAATCATGAATAATCATCATCATCAACATGCATGAATACCAACACCTCAAGAGCGATGAAAAAGAAGAAGCTCGATATCCTTTTGACGGTGATGCTTACTTCAGCCAGAATCGGGGTGCAGCGGCCATGGGAAAGTACGGGGGCTGCGGAGGTATCTGACTCTTCTACAGAAAAATAAGGTACGGTTTCGGTCGACAGGAACCCGCAGCGGCGTCGGGGGTGGATGCGGCGGCGTCGGCATGATCTCCGGGAACAGCGGCAAGTTTTGGGGATGAAACAGAGGTTGAGAGATTATGGTGAAATTGAAAGTAACTGTGTATTTAAATGCTTAAATTTTCAAATTTTAAATTTTGAAATTAAATAATTAATTAGGAATTTGATATTTAATTTTTAATTTTCTTTTTTTTTTAAATTTATTGTATACATTATACACTAATATCATTGTCTCCTCATACTTTCTCTTTCGATAATGTTAATGTATGTTAATGTTTTATATGTTAATGAACAACAAAATTTTTGGTAGTTTTTAAAAAATGTTACTAATTGTTAGTCGCAGTTAAAATGAATTATTTCGATAATTTTATTAATTAAAATAATAAAAATTATGCATAATTTTATGATTTTAATAATTAAACTAACGGAAATTATGATCGTTTAGGTTTATGGATAACCTAATAATTAAATTGAACTTTTTTTGGTATTGTTAATAAAAAAATTAATTATTATAATAGTTAAGTCGATAAAATATTACCTTAATAAGTGCAGTAACGGATAAGTTGTGCGTCTTTTTCAAAACCATATTGATGCACTTAATTAGATTCATGGTTATATAATCCTATTAGTATCTGCTATCAAATGTCAAAACATACTGTTCGCGCGAGATTTCGTCCAACCACTTAGTATAAACTTCACTCTACTTATGCAAATACTAATAATCCAAGTTGTATTTACGCACCGTCTTAGAGTATTCTATAATTAAAAAAGAATATAGAACCACGAAGTATAAATAACATTTATCATAAGGGTATTTATAAAAATAACAAACTTCAATATTTTTATTTACCTACATTGACGATAAGCTTTTATAGGTATGGTATCTTAAACTTTCTCAAAAAATTGAACATATATGCTTAATGCAAAACATGTGAAAAGTTCTCGAAGGTGACCAAGCTTTATTACTACGAGCAATAACTGATCTTATAGAATTGTGTCGATCAAAGATAAAAGTTCACATCATTTCATGTCATCACATGCCGCAAGTTATTGAGGAAAAAATGCCATACATCAGAGGTACCCCATCCACATATAACAAATGTAATAGACACGATATTATTGTTATCATCTTATGAAACCGCAACCGATAGACAACTCTTATATTTTTCATATAAGTGATTCCTATCTACTTGTGCAACTGTTTTACAATATTTGAAGGCTCTAATACAAAACCTCCAGACTACCTGATATAATATCGAAACATCAAGAATCAAGTCATTTTTCTGGTATGCAGTTATAGTTTTAAAATGATGAACAACTATTGATGACTTTTTATGACACATGACTTCAAACCATTTGAAAAAAACTTCATAGGAAGCTTTCCAATTGTCGAAAATTTTTTTCATTGCCTTTTGTCTTGCTAGCCATAGTTTACGATGATTTACGGTATAATTAAATTTCGACTGAATTTTAATAATGACAAATTTTATCTTTATAGATTGGTTAGCCTCTATCATCAGCTTTATTGCTTCTGCAATTATGTAGGAATCCAACTTGAAATGGTCTTAAAAAATAGTGGCTCTAGTACAAATGTGATTACCATTGTACCTCCTTATGACCCATAATACTTCCTTCTGATCATGCTAACGTTGATAAGCTAATCACAACTTGTGTTGTATTGTATACATTTGGGATAGAATATCATCAATTTTGATTCATATATCCTGTAATTGACATCTCTATAGAAATTATAATCTTTGATCACTATAATCACAGTTTTTCTAGTACTGAACTTCATCCACACAGCAAATTCAACAGCTGCCACAATTGGAGGTTCTGCTTAAAGACACCACCAAATAAATTCAACAAGGACAATAATTTTAATATATAAATACACATACAACTTATAATTTTAATATAAATAAATAACAAAATAAATTAATAAATAAATATATAAATGAATCATAAGATTACACATAAATAAATAACGAAATAAATAAATAAACAAATACAAATACATAAATAGTAAATATATAAAATTTTCATATAAATATATAAGCTAGAAAATATATTTAATCTACAATAAAACAATATTATTTAAAATATATATCTATTAATAACAATGTTATATTTTATAAATCATATCATTAATATACAATATTAAAGCTTGTCAATGACCTAGAGAATAAGGTAAATCTGGAACCACTTTTTACTGTCTTTTTTTAAACTTAATCACTAAAGTATATTTGAAATAGAGTTTATGTAGTTTTTGTTAAACAATTATATAAGAGACAATTTAGTTTTGTCTCATAACGCCAAAATAGAAAATAGAGCAGAGAAGAGAAGCTTGTATTATCATGTGCTATGATGCACGGACACTGACACCGACACGGGACACGACACGACACAGGACACGCCGACACGCGAATTTTAAAATCTTACATGACACGGGGACACGCATATATATAAAATATAAAGTATTTTTTAGATAAATTGTAATGATATTTTGATATTTTATTGATATTAAAATATAAATTAAAATTTTTAATTATTTTTAATATCTTATTTTAATTATATCAAGTATTTAAAATATTTTTTGTTTTAATAAATAATAATATATACTATATCTAAATTTATTTTAAAAATATATGTTAAGAATAAGATTGGACACGCGGACACGTGATGGTATTTAGGTGTGTCCAGGCGTGTCAGACGAGTGTCGGTGAGTGTCGTGTCTGAAATGTGTCCGACACGCGGACACGATAACTCAGTGAAGTGTCCGTGCTTCATAGATCATGTGTCTTAGTTCAGCCACTTAGTGCAGTGTAACTTACATCCAGTCTCTACCATAATAATGGTAGAATTTTCACTATAATTTCTAGAAATTACACTCACCAATTTTCTATGACTCTTCCTAGCTAATCCTATCAAGGAACACACAAGTTTCTAACAAAGCTTATTTCGACTAAACTTTCTAACCTAGACTGCTTACCCAATTTAGTAAGAAGAACCTCTCAAGCTCATAACACAAAACAAGAAATTAGATCAAAAGAGTTTAATACAATCTATGACTTTTTCTCTAAGTCTAACTGTTTTTGTCTTTTCTTTCAATAACTTTTATTAACATCTTACAAGTATGTATTTTTTCATTAAACAAAGAAAGATGAACTAAAAAAGCTAAATATTCAATGTAGTACCATAAAAGAGAAGATAAGTACAATGCTATAAAAATCAGATATATAGTTCTCGATTTTTAATTTTCAATTTTTAGCCGATTACTCCATTTTGTATAAGGGTAATGTTTCCAGGACGAGACCGTGGTTGTCTTGCTCCTTCAAAATCAGAACAATATGGCAGAGGTTAAGGAGGCGCAAGCATGGCACGGACACAAGGTGACAGTGACATATATAGGATCATGGTTGTACTATTCTTGATATCCTTGTCGTTAAAGATGCAACTTTGATAATTTCTTTTTCTTTTGCTTGTACTAGTAGCATCAGTACCCTTTTTTTTTTAACCAAAAATAAGAGACTCGAACCCACAACCTCTTAGATGAATATGAAGAGACTATGTCATTTGAGTTATAACTCATTGACAGCATAGCACTCTTGATTCTTTCTTTGTTCTAAGTTGTGATTTTTTTCTCTCCAACCATTTGACGATAGCTAATTTGGATCCGTATTAAAAAGAATCCAATTTCCTTTTGATTTTTTTTTTTGTCTTTGCCCGAGTTGATGTCTTAGCTCAAAGTTGCAGCACAATTGACCTTTCTTCTATGATTATTTGCGTTGTTAAGTTGGGCCTTAGAGCCATCCAAACTAGAAAATAATCTCCACATGTAGCACCAATATTGGGCTATGTGTTTGTCACTTGATCTTCAATATGGGCCTATAAAAATGCACTTTACCAAGCAAACATTTGAGCTTTCAAACCGAACCAAATATGATATGTTTGTCATCATGAAATTAAATTATATTATTTTTTAAACTCAACAATATTCTCATATTCTCATTGATGACAAATATAATATATGAGATGATACTGAAAAAAAAAAAATAAAAGACATAAAGATTATAAACTTTCCTTTGATGATATTATTTTCTCATGATGTGCTCCCTTTTTCCATAAAAAATGCTCCTCCTTAATATGAGGGTTTTTTTTTTTTTTTTTTTTTTTACATAATACCTAGGAACACAATCATAACAACCAATTATATAAACCACAAGTACATTAATATAACTAAAAACAGTTAGTTAAAAAAACTCAAATTTTAAACACATCACAAACAATGATAACTAATTTTTCTAAGCTAGCCTCGTAACCATCATAATATCATTTTTACTCTCCTTTTGTCATTAAAAAAATGATGCTTAACCTACACAAAATTTGTTAGAGGCTAAACAGTAAAAGAATATTAGAGTATATAAAAGTTATTACAATCCTCCAAAAATGTTAAAGTAGTAGACAAAACAAAAAATTCTCATAAAAACAAAGCAAAAATGGATAATAGGTAGCTTCCAGAGACATCTCTAGACATTCGAGTCTTCATCTTCAATTTCCAGCGGCTTCTTGTCTTCAGGTTCAGTCTGCATATGCTCACCATCATTTATGTTATCCACATATTTAAGGAGGACTTGAACTCGATCCTTGGATTTATGCAAAGCATTTTCATTTTGGATTGCAAGTTTTCTCTCTTACTTGCTGGGAGTAATCAGCTGCTTGGACAAATTAACGAACTCCTGGAGCACATCCTTCACAACACCAATGAGAAGGCTCATTTGAGTTGATGATGCTGATGTTCTGGCTACTGATCATGGAAAAAGATTATCAATTTCATCCTCTTCATCAATGACTACTTTCTCAGTTCAAGTAGTCTCTTTTCTTGGTTGTTTGACTGAACCATCGCTTTTCAAATAAGAGTTTTTTTTTTTTTTTTGTTTATGGTATTCTCCAATCCGACAGGCTAAGGAAAGGACTAATTCGCCGTAGGTCTGAGATCTATTTAAAGGTCTGCTACTGGCTAATGGGTTATTGCATACACTCATGTACAAGACAGAATTCAGATCGGAAAGAATTTTTTTTTTTTGCCTTTACCCAAGTTGATGTCGTAGCTCAAAGTTGTAGCACACTTGGCCTTTCTTCTATATTGTTTGCTCTGTTGTAAGCTGGCCCTAAGAGCCATCCAAACCAAAATATATTCTACACATGTAGGATTGTATTTAGTCACTTCATCTTCAATATGAACCTACAAAAATGTACTTTATCAAACAAATATTTGGATTTTCAAACCAAATATCATATGTTTGTCATTATTAAACTAAATTATATTATTTTTTAAACTCAACAATTTCCTTCTAGTAACAAATATAATATATGAGATGATACTAAAAAAAATTGAAAAAGATATAAATTAAAAACTTCTCTTTAATGATACTATTTTCTCATGATGTGCTCTTCTTTTCTTTCATAAAAAATACTCTCCTTTAATATGAATTTTTTTACAAAATACCTAGAAACACAATCATAACAACCAACTATACAAGTGGCAAGTATATTCTTCCGATATAACTAAATGAGGTGAAGACGAAGGAGACGACCAATAACGAACGAGAATGTGCACTGCAATTGGTCATGAGTTTTATTTACAGTGTAATTAATTGGATGTGGTACGAATTTTTTTTTTAATTATTTAATTCACTAATCAGACGGTCCAATTAGCATTTTTATTTAAAAAATAATTTTACACACTCAATTTAGACTCTTCAATTTGCACACTATTGAGTTTCTAAAAAAAAAATACTCACCACAATTCATTGCATCCAATTTTAGCACCCTAATATCAATTTTTGCACTCGAAAATTGGATAATCTAATTTCATGACATGAGAATGAATTGTTGGATCCGATTTGTTTCATTATAATTAAAAAAAAATTAAATTCATATTAAAGGATAACAATACATAGTACAATATAAAAAAATAACACACAATGTAATTGCATTTAAAAAAAATCAGCCCACTAAAATAGTGTCTTCATTTTGGATATAAAATTTTGCATGGGAAATATATTGAAAGAAAAGAAAAAAGACTTTTATATTGAGTTATAAATTATGTGCATTTTACTTTATTGTTTTGGGAATGTGTATCATTAATCTATGAATACTTTTATAAAATATGTGGATGTGGTGTTTTTTTTTTTTTTTTAAATTTATCCTTAGATCAAATAGCACACGTTTTAGTTTGGTAGATCAAATAGCACACGCTTTAAAAATTTAAAGAACTGTATTGCATTTTAATTTTCACTCTATTGTATGAAAAAACTTCATTTAATTAAGAGAAATTTTTTGTATACAATACTTTTAATTTACACCATATAACACTTTTAGAAAAAAGACTTTTTTTTCTCCAAATTGCAACTTATTATGTTTATTAACTTAATATGTTGTAAGTTGCAAACTTTTATGAATCATAAACAAATTGAAATATTTGACTATGTATCATTATTTTTTGATTATGCAACAAGTTTCTTTAAAATTTTCATCTTTTTAATTCAAATTAATTTTTAATCTGTTACAATATAGATGATCATTAAATATTCTTCCGATCAAAACTATTTGGGCAGAGTTTACATCTTTAACGATGGACGGTGCAATTTTTCAAGACTTGAAAAAATTAACCTTGCACATATATAAATAGAAGACATAGTCAGAGACCAAAATACACACAACAAACACCTCTTTTTCTTTATACCTGTAACATATAATTAGTGAATATATATATGAATCATCTCTGTTATATTGAGATAATAATATTGATGAATATTAATACTAGAGTTTTTTATTTATACTTTTTTATTTTATATTCACTTTCTCTTTCTTATTTATTTATTTCACAACACGTTATCAGCATGAGGCTCTGATCAAAATATAGGAAGATTTAGGTAATGAATTCTCATTATGTCAAAGCTCTTTCATATTAAATTTAATGCTCTTGATATATCTGAAAACAACTACTGATAATGACATGCCAGCGAAAATTTTCTCGACTTTCCATGTCTCGAATCTACTCCTACAGGTTACAGCAGTAGTATCGAGAAAAAGAATTTAAAAAATATTCTGAACTAATTTCTTGTCTTCTTGTTGGTGAACGAAACAATGAATTGCTTTTAAAAAATCATGAAGCGCGTCCAGCTGGCATCGCTCTATTTTCTAAAGCAAATACGGCAAATTATAACCCCAAAAGAGGTAAATGGTAAGATTTTGGTAAAAAAAAATTATGTTCATATAAGAAAGGATCTCACCAGAAATGGGATAAAGAAATAAATAATGGGCAAAATAAATCAATAGAGAATAAATATTTCCGTTGTGGTGGAAAAGGCCATTGGTCACGTACCTGTCGTACTCCAAGACACTTAGTTGATCTTTATCAAGTATCTTTGAAAAATGATGACAAAGAAAATGAGACAAATTTTGTTTCAAAGGTTGTTGATGAAAATTATACCACTCATTATAAAGTATCTGATTTCTTTGAGAATCTTGAAGAAATATTGGTCATTTAATCAATGATGAAAAAGTTTAATATTTGGGTTCGCTAAGTACTTATGTAAATAAATAATGTAAAAAACTTCTTGTTAAATTTTATTTCGTATGCATTTAAATTTTAAGTATGATGTATATAAATAATGTTTAATAAAATATTAATGTTAATGTTTAAGAATTTAAATCACTAAATGTGTCAATAATAATAATAATAATAATAATAATAATAATAATAATAATATATAATTTTACTGTGTATATACATTACTCATTTTATGATTTTATTATTATTTGTCTTTGAAGAAAATGGCAAGGATATATAATGATATTTGCTTTGCGGATAGTGCAAGTTCGCATACCATTCTCAAAAGTAATATATATTTTATTCATCTTGTACCAAAAGAAGAATGTGTTAATATATACCATTATTGACTCAGACAATGTGATAGAAAGTTCCAGAAGAATTATAATTTTATTTTTCGAAGGAACAAAATTCATAATAAATAATGCACTATTGTCTACTAAATCTTTAAGGAACTTGCTGAATTTTAAAGATTTCGTCGAAATAAATATCATATTGAAATAATGAATAAGAAAAATCATGAGTACTTATGTATTATAATTCATGATTTAAATAAAAATGTTATACTAGAAAAGTTACTCTCACTTTCTTCTGGGTTATATTATACTAGAAATCAGTACAATTGAATCACATGCCATTATAAACAAGAAGTTTACTAGCTCAAATAAATTCATAATTTGGCATGATCAATTGGGGAATCTCAGAACAACCATGATACGAAGAATTATTGAAAACTCCCATGGGTATTCACTAAAGAACCAGAAGATTCTTAAATCTAGTGTGAATTTTGTTGTGCTGCATGTTCTCTGGAAAAGCTAATTTTAAGGCTATCACCAGTAAAAATTGGATTTGAGTCTCCTAAATTCTTAGAAAGGATTCAAGGCGATATATGTAGACCTATTCATCCATCATGTGGATCTTTTAGATATTTTATTGTCCTATTAGACTCATTTTCGAGATTGTCACATGTGTGCTTATTGTCTTCTTACACTTTGACGTTTGCGAGATTACTTGCTCAAATTATTTGATTAAAAACACAGTTTTTTAGAAAATCCAATCAAAATAATTCGTCTTGATAATGATGATGAATTCGCCTCTTAAGCTTTCAATGCTTATTGACCATTGGTATAAGTGTTGAACATCTAGTAGCTCATGTTCATACACAAAATAGACTAGCAGAGTCACTTATTAAATGGCTCTAATTGATTGCTAGACCCTTACTTATGAGAACAAATCTCTCAATCTCTACTTGGGGACATGCCATTTTACATACTGCATCACTTATTCGCTTGAGATCAACAAGTTACCACCAATTCTTTCCTTTGCAATTAGCTTTTGACCAGCAGCCAAATATTTTCCATTTGAGAATATTCAGGTGTGCAATATATGTTCCAATTGTCTCGTCTTATCGCACCAAAATGAGATCCTAAAGAAAATTGGAGATATATATTGAATATGATTCTCCCTCTATAGTGAAGTATCTTAAGATACAAACTGGAGATGTAAACTCGATTTGCAGATTGTCATTTTGATGAATCAAAATTTTCAATATTAGGGGGAGAGAATAAGCTTCTTGAAAAAGAACTTAATTAGAATGCATCATCCCTGATGCATTTAGATCCTCGATAAGGATAATGTGAATTAGAAGTTCAAAAGATTTATACATTTGTAAAGAATAGCAAATGAATTACCTGATACTTTTTCTAATGTGAAAATAATAACTAAATCCTACATACCAGCTAAAAATGACCCAATTCAAATTGATGTTCCAGTCGGACAAATGGCTACCGAAACAAATTCATGTCAGAAATGTGGTAGGCATGTCGGTTCCAAAGATAAAAATTCTCAAAAAAGAAAAGGGATAAATACTATTTCTGTTGAAAAAGATAAAGATATAGTAAAGACACCTGCAGTTGTCCAAAATTTTGATATAATTTTAACGCTAAAAGACGTTCAGATACCTAAAAATTCTGTAAATTATAAAAATGATGAGATCTCGATAAATTATGTCTTTACAGGAGAAAAATAGAATCGAATAAAACAATTGTCAATGAAATATTTTCATATAATCTGGCATTACACAGCATGCATGAAAGTAAGGATTTTGAGCCAAGAACAGTTGAAGAATGTCGACAAAGGAATGATTGGCCAAAATGGGAAGAAGCTATGAAGGCTGAATTAGACTCACTAGTAAAGTGTGAAGTTTTTGGACCTGTAGTCCGTACACTAAAAGATGTAAAACCTGTTGGATATAGATGGGTATTTGTGAAAAAATGATATAAGAAAAATGAAGTTGTACGCTACAAAACTCGACTTGTGACACAAAGTTTTTTACAAAGGCCCGTTATAGATTATGAAGAAACATATTCCCCTGTAGTAGATACAATTAGTTAGTTATGCAAATGCAGGATACTTGTCTGATCCACGCAAAGGAAGATATCAAACATGATACATATTCAAATATGGTGATACAGCTATATCATGGAGGTCCACGAAATAGACGATAGCAGCAACATCCTCTAATCATGCTACAATATATACTAGCGATAAATGAAGCAAGTCGCAAGAATTTTTGGCTCATGAGTTTGATCCAATATATTCTGTTGTTATATGAACAAATTGATCATAAAATAGCTCCATCTATTCGATCTATTTGAAGATAATACAACATGCATTGTTCAACTTAAGAGTGGATATATCAAAGGTGATAGAACAAAACATATTTTTCCCAATTTTTTCTTCACTCATGATCTTCAAATCAAGAAACAATCAATGTCCAACAAATCTGCTCAAACGATAATCTAGCAGATTTATTTATAAAGTCACTTCCAAAATCCTCCTTTGGAAGATTGGTACATTGATTGGGATGCACCGATTTCGAGATATTAAATAATGTCGATAAGAGGGGGAGACTGTACTCTTTTTTTCTTGGTCAGGTTTTTATTCCTATTGGGTTTTTTCTTGACAAGGTTTTTAACGAAACAGTCATCATCATAAAGGATATTGTACTCTTTTTCCTTTACTAAAGTTTTTTCCTATTGAATTTTTCTTTAGCAAGGTTTAATGAGGCATATTCCTAATGGACATCCAAGGAGGAGTGTTGCAATATGGATGACCATTAAACATTCCTCCAATCAAAACCATTTGAGCGGTTCACACCTTAATGATGGACAGTGCAATTTTTTCAAGGCTTGAAAAAGTTAACCTTACACATATATAAATAGGAGGCATAGTCTAAGACCAAAATACACACAACAAGCGAAATGAAGTAAGTCGTGAGTGTTTTTAGCTCATGAGTTTGATCCAATATATTCTGTCATTATGTGGACTAATTGATCATAAAATAGCTCCATTTATTCTATTTGAAGATAATACAACATGCATTACTCAACTTAAGAGTGGATATCAAAGGTGATAGAACAAAACATATTTCTCCCAAATTTTTCTTCACTCATGATCTTCAAATCAAGGAACAAATGATGTCCAACAAATCCGCTCAAGCGATAATCTGGCAGATTTATTTATAAAGTCACTTCCAAAATCCTCCTTTGGAAGATTGGTACATTAAATTGGGATGCGCCGATTTCGAGATATTAAATAATGTCGACAAGAGGAGGAGATTGTACTCTTTTTTTCTTGGTCAGGTTTTCATTCCTATTGGATTTTTTCTTGGCAAGGTTCTTAACGAGACAGTCATCATCACAAAGGATATTGTACTCTTTCATTTACTAAAGTTTTTTCCTATTGAATTTTTCTTTAGTAAGGTTTAATGAGACATATTCGTAATGGATATTTAAGGGGGAATATTGTAATATGGATGACCATTAAACATTCCTCCAATCAAAACCATTTGAGCAGTTCACACCTTAATGATGGACAGTGCAATTTTTTCAAGGTTTGAAAAAGTTAATCTTACACGTATATAAGAGTAAATCCCCATAATAGTCCCCGAGATTGACGCCATACACCAAAATTGTCCTTGAGATTCCAATTGCACCAATTACGTCCCTGAGATTAGAAAATTGCACCATAGTAGTCCTTGACCCGTTTTTCATTAACGGCGCGCTGACGTGGCTTGATGACGTGGACCTTTGGTGACACGTGTCACCTCATGATTCGGCCACGTGTAACGGTATGATGACGTGTTGGTTAACGACACGTGACATGCTGACGTGGATGGGTATGCCACGTGTCACAATACTATTTTGCCACGTGTCGCAATGCTATTTGTCCACATGTCATCCACTATGTCATCATTACATATGCACCAAATTGGTCCCTTACTTTGCATCAAATGACTCATTTTAGTCCCTGAAATTGAATGTCGTGCACCAAATTAGTCCCTTCATCAGTTTTTTCTCATTTTTGTATAAATTTAAAACTCTCATTATATATTTGAATATACTAATTTTAATTTTATCTTTTCACAAGTTACTTAAATACAAGTGTTTTTATAAAATATTTTTAAAATATTAGTTTTAATTATACAATTTTTTTCTATAATATTTTATTAAAAGAATTATGTGACATATTGATATTGATTTAATAAAAAGTGTAAGTTAAGAGTATAATAATATTCCTTAATACAATTTTTATAATATTTAACACTTTAATAAATATTTTAGAAATACTTGATAAGACACTTATTAACTAATATAAATTCATTATTCCCATCCATTTTAAGAATGTCTGATTTCCCATATAATTAACTTCTCACTAAATTAATAAGATAGATTTATACTATCGATTATAATAATTCATTTTATCTATAACTTAGTTAGGCGGCTTTTTCATATATTACACTATTAATCAATACAAGTATTTATTGTAAACATGACTTGAACAGTATTAAAACAGATACAAATAAACACAAGAGGCAATAATAAAGTTTTGGTTTTAGTTAACATATACTCTAATGATACAAGTTAACATTATTAATTAAAAAAATTATTATAAAATATGTATAATAAAAAATATAATTAAAAGTAGTGTATAAAAAAATATTGAGAATTTTAAATTTATAAAAAAAATGAGAAAAAACTGATGAAGGAACTAATTTGGTGTACGACATTCAATTTCAGGGACTAAAATGAGTAATTTGATGCAAAGTAAGGGACCAATTTGGTGCACATGTAACGATGACATAGTGGATGACACGTGGACAAATAACATTGCGACACGTGGCATAATCTGACACGTGGCAAAATAGTATTGTGACACGTGACATACCTATCAACGCCAGCATGCCACGTGTCGTTGACCAACACGTCATCATACCGTTACACGTGGCCAAACCTTGAGGTGACACGTGTCACCAAAGATCCACGTCATCAAGCCATGTCAACGCGCCGTTAATGAAAAACGAGTCAAGGACTACTATGGTGCAATTTTTCCAATCTCAAAGACGTAATTGGTGCAATTGAAATTTCAGGGACGATTTTGGTGCATGGCGTCAATCTCGGGAACCATTATGAAAATTTATTCCGTATATAAATAGAAGGCATAATCTAAGACTAAAATACACACAACAAACACTTCTTTCTCTCTTTATACGCTAGAACATATAATTAGTGATATATATATAAATTATCTCTATTATATTGAGATAATAATATTAGTAAATATTAATATTGGAATCTTCTATTTATATTTTTTATTTTATATTTATTTTCTATTTCTTATTTATTTATTTCACAACACAATCCATCATAATAAAATTGTGATTCTTTCTTAAAACTTCATATTTCTTTTACTCTAAACTAAATTACCTAATTATCAAAAATAATTTTGTTTTTTTCACAACACCTCAAAAAGTATTATATAAGACTAATATTTTTAGAAATATGAACCAATAAAATAAAATTTATAAAAGTACATCATCTGCAATAAAATAACATTTGTGAACGAGAACAACTAAAGTCACAATAATAATATGTGGTGTGCATGCTCTAATAACCCCCAAACATTATCAATCTTTGGTTCAATGGGATATACAGGGTCAGGTCTCAGGTGATTCAAACCTTGGCCCTAATCCAATTGAATAATTTAGCCAGGTTAGATTTTTTTAAATTTAGTTAGATCCAAATAAATTTGCGCAAATCGATCGGGTCCAAACCACACCAAAACATTTTGAGATAGATATTAAAAACGGGCCATTCTCCCTTTTTGGTGGTGTTAGTTCTATTAAGTACTAACGACATAGTTTTCAACCCAAAAAAAAAAAGTACTAATGGCATAGTAGATTAACAGAACAAATTTATAATACAAAAAAAAAAAAAAACAAATTAAGCCAAAGACCTATAGCTCATCACATGGCATATTTTTTTTTCCTCTCAATTTAAAGATCTCGAATTCGAATTCTATCAATTGCAATTGACTAAAAAAAAATCTGATAAATATGTGAATGTGTTATGTGATACCTAATATTGGAGGTTGTCCACTCTACCTAATGACCAAAAAAAAAAGACAAATTAAATTTTTATTTTTGGTGTCCAAAACAAATTAAGATTATTTGAACAAAAAATATATCAAAAAATTTTTAATTATTAATGAATTTTATAAGAATGATCTATAAAGAATAAATTTTTAATCCAACCGATTCTGTGATAAAATTTTACTAATATTTTTTCAACGATACAGTCAACAATTATTTAAAGTTAGATTATCGTTATTCAAACTCATACATGATTTCTTACTAGGGCTGAACATGTATTATTTAGATAATAATTTTACTTGGTTAAAATTTAGTTGAGTGTTTATGACATGGTGACCTCATTTTGCACCCCCACCCTATTTATAGTGAATTCATACGGCATCACCACTCTGTGGGGTTTGAAACTCACTATCCTCCGTTTATGGCTATATATCTGTTTGTACCTGATGGAGGGTTTCTGAACTGATGAGTTGCATTTTAATCTCCATTAAATACTAAGTCGATAGGATAACCTACAATAACATTCTGATATTTAAGTTAGTAGTTTTTTTTTTTTTTTTTTTTAATTATTACACGTTTTCGATGTAATCGTTTAGACATTTACGGTCTTATTAATGTTATGATTTGACAACGTGTCGAGTTATTGTAATTTACACTTCTTTGATGAGATTGCTGTTGGGTTTTATTGAATTGATAACGTAATAAACTTGTTTAATAGGAATCACAGATCAATTATTCTTATTAGAACAATATCCAACCCCAATTGCTGGTAATAATTGCTTCAGGCACCTGTTGGGTAATGAAAGATTACTCATATTTGGAATTATATAGGGAAGAAATGGAGACACCAACTCGTAGATCAGAATGTGGGTGGGGTACTTGAGAAAGCACTTCGATGAGACGCCCAAGAGAGTAGAAGAATACTAGGCACTAGCTATATAGGGAAAGATACTTTTATGATGAGATTAGATAATTATCTTTTGCAGTCTGATATTTGTACATAATTATTGAGTTATGGCCTTTTTGCCAACTTATGGGCAATATATGCATTTAGAAAAACTTAAGAAAGCCGTTAACATTGCTAGTATAGCGGTCAGAATTGAATCGGTAATTGAACCGGTTAAATTACTGATTTACTAATTTATTAGTTTAATCAATAAATTATCGGTTAAATTAATAAAACTAGTCTCACATAAATAAAATATAAAAAATAAAAATAATAAAAAGTTTAAAACTAAAATTTAAAATATATAATTTTATTAATATTTTATGAAGAATCAAAATTTAAATTTTAAAAATAACTAATATAAAAAATATAAAATTTGTCAATACTACTACAATAGTATCTTAATTTGACACAATAAGAGTAATAATCAATTCATAAAGTCTATTATCTAACTATAATATCAGTAGATTTTAACATTAGCATGAAAACAAATAACCTTAATCACAATACTAGCATTGAAATAGATCAAGCAGATTAATAATTTTTTAATGAAATTTATATTTATATTAATAATGATACATAATTAAAATATAATTAATTCAAAAAATAAAGAATACAAAATTAAATTAAATTAGATATTTATAAAATTATCTAATTGAATGTACTATATAATTACCATTTGTCATATATAATAATAAATATGATGACTGAGTGACAAGGAGAAGATGTTACAACATTTTGAAAAATTTTTTAAACAGACCAATTTCGGTTAGATTGGTTTATACTGATTTTGATCGATTTTTTCTAATTTTTATTAATTTAAATCGATTTTTTTTTAAATGGTCCAAAAAATAAATCGAATCGACTTAGAGTCTAATTCATTGATTTTTTGATTGAACTAATCGGTCCAATTCGATTTTTATAACTATGATTAATGGAGATGTTATTGTCAAAGTCGACTGGTTAATTGTGAACCAAATACACCTGACCAGAGTCAAGTAAAAATCGTTTAACATAGAATCAGCCAACAACTGAAACAAAAAACTAGAAATATATTCAGCCGGTCGAACCAGTACAACTTTTGATAATTAATCTGTTTAATTAAAATAATAAATAAAAAATTTGTGTTTTTAAAATTATATATTTTATACATAAATATTATTTTATTAGGTGAATACTACCCAACCTCTTCTAAAATAACATGTAAGTTATCTTTTATGATGTGTCAAATTTTAATTGGTCATTATCTTAACCATAATTAGGTTATTTTGTAATTTATTATTTGAGATGACTCAGATGAGTAATGGTATAATTTCTTAAAATATCAAAATTTCACTCCCGTTAATTGAAGCATCTTTCCACTCCTCAATTCTTTCTTCATCGCGTAGCTTCGGTCTTTTCAAACATCGCGTCGCCGTCATGACAAAAAGCGCCGACGTCGTCGTCATCTTCTGTCTTCTCACGCAATCTCTCTTTCTTCGTGTATCGTTTCTTAACTAGGTCGTTGAATTTCTGGTGCGCCGATGTTATCTCACTGGATCCCTCTTTCTGCTGTGAATCACTTTTTATTAATATAATTAATGGTTAGTTTGGTTATTAAATTTTTTTATTAAAAAAATATATTTATTTAATTATATAATAGATCATATATTCATATATAAAATATAATATAATAAAATAAATTTATTTAGAATACTTAAAATATAATTAAAATCATGAACATATAAATATAATAGTAAAATTTGTACTCTAAACAAGTAAATATATGCTTTATCATACATAAATTATTTAAAAAAATTGAATAAATTGTTAAAATTAATAACAAAACTTTAAAATGATAAAATCTAACTTTCTTACGTATTTTTTATAATATTTTATTTTTTTAATTTTTAATTTATTAGTATTTTATTATTTAATTAATAATTAAATAAATTATTTTTATGAAAAATTATTTTTTGTATTATCTTTAAAAAGAGACCAATATAACAGTTTAAAAAATAACGTAAAAATAATATTTTAAATAAAAGATATTTAATATTAAAATTTTTAAATACAAAAATAAATTGTATAAATATTTAAGAGATAAATATGAAATACATGTCTAAAATAAATAAAACATATAAAAAATAAAAGTATTCTTGAGAAATAGAGAATTATTTTTGTCTGTTTTATTTATTTTAGGCATATATTTCATATTTATCTCTTAAATATCTATACAGTTTATTTTTGCATTTACAAATTTTAATATTAACTATTTTTTATTTAAAATATCATTTTTACGTTATTTTTTAAATTGTTATATTGATATCTTTTTTAAGATAATACAAAAATAATTTTTCATGAAAATAATTTGTTTAATTATTAAATAAATAATAAAGTACTAATAAACTAAAATTTAAAAGAATAAAAATACTATAAAAAATACTTGTAAGAAAGTTGGATTTTATCATTTTAAACTTGCGTTATTCATTTTAATCATTTATTCATTTTTTTTAAATAATTTATGTATGATAAAAGATATGTTTACTTGTTTAAAATACAAATTTTATTATTATATTTGTTTGGTAATTTTAATTATATTTTTAAGTACTCTAAAAAAATTTATTTTATTTTATTTTATTTTACATACGAGTATATGTTTCATCATGTAATTAAATAAAGATATATTTTTTAATAAAAAAATTTAATAACCAAACTAACCCTTAATTATGTTGATAAGGAGCGATCCACTGTAGAAAGAGGGATCGAGTGAGAGGACAGGAGATAGCGATAAAGAGAAGGACAGTAAAGTTACGGAACGACGAGAATTTAACGACGTTGTTAAGAGATTATGACGACGACGTTGGGCTTCTCGTCACAACAGCAACTGCGATACTTGGAAGGATGGAAGCTATGCCATGAAGAAAGAATCGAGGAGTAGAAATGTACTTCAATTATCGGAAGTGGCGTTTTAATATTTTAAGAAATTATATTATTACCCATCTCAAATAATAAATTACAAAATAATCTAATTATGGTTAAGATGATGACCAATTAAAATTTGACACATTATAAAAAATAACTTACATATTATTTTAGAGAGAGTTAGGTAGAGTTCACCATTTTATTATATTTAGTCAACTTCAGTTAAACATCAATTGAATTTTTGAATTTTTAAACTATTAATTCTACGATTCAATGACTTATTTGATTTGGATTTTTTGCTGATGTTAGTCATAGGAATTGAGCACCAGGCTGCCCTGTTTAAAGATTTGTTGAGCTTGTCCGTGAGCCTGCAAAATGTAGTCCTGTTCACCTTGCACTTGTCCGACTTTTTGTTTGGATTAGACTAATTTTGGACAGTATTTATCTCTAAATAATTTTTTTATGTAAATTAAATTGAATTGATATAGTAATTAATTTATTAATTTATTTAATTAAATATTAAAAATTTAAATTCTGTTTTATGATAAATTTTTAAATAGGCTTTTAATTTACGATAAATTAATTCTTTACATTCCGTGCTAAAAAAAAAATTCTTTTTAACTTGGTGGTGAGGAGTTTGAATAGCATATTTAATAAGTTTCTAATTAAGTTTTAACTTTGTCGCCTGACATGTGAAAAAAAAAATAAAATAATTCTGCATTTTCGTGAAGACCAAGGGATACGGCGTGTCTTGAATAAGAGGATATAATATAATACGATGTTGAGATAATTAGACTTGTTGCTAATAAATTTTATGCTGTGTATTTGAAAATGTGAAACAAAGAATACGCTACAGTATTTATAATAATTAATAATTAATAATTAATAATAATGCATGCATGTTGTTGTATTTTGTCAAAGTTACTTGCCCGAGCATGATTAATGACTTTTCTCGCGGGTTTAGTTGACATCACGAGCAGGGAAAGAACTATCTAGAAGTTATACTACTGCTATATAATATGATATTATATTGTATTAACTTTTATTTGGGAGGTTAGTAGCTGACATAATTAAGTGGTAGTTAACTACTGAATAATTTTGAGTCTAAAACGAAGACATATATATTGACTGTTATTTAGTTGTATACTTAAAATAATTTAAATTAATGCATAAAGTCATATGCAACGTCTTACACCAATTATATCATTATACAGTCAAAAACTCATTCGTCTTACATACTATATCATAAATCATTATTCCTCTCATTTATTTAATATAATTATCCTAAATATTTTGATTTATTTTTAAAAAATATTGAGATAAACAACCACCTAAACATGTGTTTTAGGTGATGTATACATCCTCGTTCTAATTATATATATATATATATATATATATATGAATGATCGCAAATTTTTTTTTTTGGTATTAATATGATGATCGCAAATTTTCTATCATCATCCTTAATTTATAATTTGTTTTCAATTGATTTAATTAGCAACGTATATGTGTGTGTTTGGATTACGGTTTGCAAACTGAGGTTTGTATAAAATTGATTTTATAGAATTGATTTTGATCAAAAGTGAGTTAATATTAACGTGGTTTATGTTTGGTAATTCTTATTCAAAATGGATTACAGTAAACTAAATATTGTTTGGATTACATTATTCAAAATCACTTTTAGATAAACAATTACAAAAAAGGACATGAATTTAAATAATTATTTTATGTTATCTTATAATTTTATTTTAAATATTTAAATAAATTTTAATTTTTTTTAGTACTCTCAATATTTTTTAGTACTCTAATAGGATTAATAGAATTATAATACAAAGTAAAAAAGTATTCCATACAAAAAAGAAATAACAATAACAGTAAAAAAACTCATATAAAAAAACAGAAGTTTTATAAAAAATAATAATATACATAAGAGAGTATTAGAAAAAAGTACTATAAAAAAAATAAACATATGAATAATGAAGGACATAATTGGTACATAGAACCTAAAGTTCAATCCAACGTGAAAAGGTGAACGGAAAAGCTAGAATTTTTAGCTTTTGGGGTGTGTTTGGGAAACCCGTTGGAAGGGAAGAAGCACGTTTAAATTTCTTGAAAGTTTCAACTTTTGGTTTGGCAAATTTTTTTTATCATGAACGCAGAAGTGATTCTGCTGCCAAAACCAGCGTTTACAAGAAGCAACTATTTTTAGCTTCTGCCTTTTCTTAACGGGCTTTTAGCCATAGATACTAACAATTTATTTACCTTTTACCAACTTTACCCTTTGTATATATTATTGTATTATTTATAAAATTCTTGTTATTTCTATTTATATGAGCTCTATTTTTCTATTATTTATTATTTTTATTTTTTTTAACTATTTGTTTGACATTATACACTTTTATAATCGTGATTTTTGTGTATTATGTTTGTTATTATCTTTTTATAATATGATTTATTAATTCTATTAGGTAAAGTAAATTAAATAAAAAAATTAATTATAAATAATAATAATATTAAAAATTATAACATACTAAAAAAAGAATACTAAAAATACTAAAAATATATTATATAAAAAGATCATTAAGAACTTTCAAATTTGTTTCAATCACTATAAAGTAAATATTTAATTTTTTTTATTATTTTCAGTACTATCTTTTATAATTGTAATTCTCCTATACTATGTTTTAGTGTAATTTTTTATAATATAGATTAGGATTCCATTAAAAAAGATAAATTAAATAAAAAATTAATCATATATAATAATAAAATCATAAATGTTAGATTTCAAATTAATATTAAGAATAAGATTATTGAGAGTACTAAAATAAGAGTACGATGTAAGAAAATACTAAAATAATATTTAATACTTAAAAAATGTAACATATTTTAAATATTCTTTTATATATATATATATATATATATATATATATATATATATATCTAAAATTTATATTTTTTATTTTTATTTAAAAATATATTTTGTCTATTTTTATGTTATTTTTATTTTAGTAAGTAAATATTAATTTTATTATAAAATTAACTAATAAAATTTATTTAAATATCTAAATTAAAACAATAGGATAATATAAAAAAAATCTAAGTTGATGTCTATTTTAGTAATTTTTTATCTAAAAGTGATTTTGAATGGTATAAACCAAACAACATTTATTTTACTATAATCCATTTTGATACAAAAATTACCAAACATAAATCACTTTAACACAAACCTACTTTTGATCAAAATCAAGTTTGCAAAATCAATTTTATGCAAACTCACATTTGCAAACTGTAATCCAAACACACATTTGGTAAACCTGAGTTGAAGGCAGAAAACACTTCTGCGTTTACGGCATAAAAATATTGCCAAACATAAAGATGAAGCTTTCAAGAAACTCAAACGAGCTTCTCTCTTCTCCAACGCAAATCCAAACACACCCATAGGGCTTAATATCAATCAGATGAAGCCCCTATACATACATTTCTTCTTCTTCTTTTCTGAATTCAACGTTATTTATTCAGTTAACCATACAAGTTCAGTTTTTTTCATTTTGAAAAGTACAAATAAATAAATAAATAAATGCATTATCTTTGATAGATATTCTTCATTATCTTTGATATATATTCAGTTAACCATATCGCAAGGGAAGTCAAAAGTCTTGCTTATTTATTTATTTTCTCCACTTAATTTTCTTTTCACCGCCAAATGTTCTCTCTCGCTCTCGCTGCTTGTGAATGGACCCCACCAATACAATAATGGTGTTTCTATAATTTTTTCATGATATCTTGCCATTCGGCCAAACATTGACTAATTAGTAAATTAATTATTTGACTAATTTGAATTAATTGTGCTTTGGAGTAATTTTAATAAGATTAATTTTAAATATTATTTTTAATTAATATCGTAATTAAAATAATTTAAAATTAAAATTAATATTAAATATCATCTTCAAAATAATAGCGATATCACTAAAAAATACTATATCATTTTGAGAAAAAAAAATGCATATATAAACCCAGTAAATATATATTATAACATTTTTATTGTATTGTTGCAATAAAAATTCAATCAAAATATACTCAAATAAATTAGATACATTCAGTTGTACGTCTGCATTTTATTACTTTATTTTTTTATTATTTTTTATCAATTTAATAAAAAATAGATCTAAATCAATTTAACATAAATTGTATTTTTAATTATTTATAAAATTCTAATTTTTTTTCGATCTAAATGCACAAAATTCTTCATCTTCATCACATCTACAATATTCTAATTTTTTCATTAGAATTTTTTTTTTCAAATCCAATGCTATATATATATATAATTATCAATTTTGTAATTATATATTTTTTATTTTAGTTAAATTTTAATAATTTAATTAAAATTATTTAAAATAATTAAAAATAATTTAAGTTTAATCGAAATAAAACCAAATATTGGAGTGACAATCTCACGTTGAATTTCAAATCAAATTTTATAATATATGGTTCTACAAATATTTATATGGCATTTTAATTTGTAGGATCCAAAATAAAATAAAATTAAAACTAAATATTGAAAAGACTCTTATATTTTATATTTAGTGAAATTATATTAACAATTTCATTAGAAAATTAAGAAGAAATGAAGTCAATTGTAGCCAACTTTTTTTTTTAAATGGATTTGTATTATTTTTCTTTTTAATGGGCTTATTTTTGTTGTTATTTTCTAGTTGGAAGAAACATAAATTCAAACTATCATGAAAACTTAAATAAAAATAAACATCCAAAATTTAAAACAAAATATTAAAACCAAAATAAAAATAAACATTCAAAATTATTGTAAAAAAAATATACAAAATATAATAAAAAGAATAACTTGCTACACATCCAAGTCCTTTTGGCAACTAAGTTAGCTAAAAAAAAAAAAAATCACTTTCATTACACGCAGCGTGTACACATGCGTGCATCACTAATGCAAACATATCCTCCTTCTTTTTCGCGTTCCTTCTTCTTTTTCGCGTATTTTCTCTCTATCATCATCATTCTTTCATTTCTGATTTCTGTTGTTGCTGCTGCGTTTTTTCTTTTCTTCATTTTCTTCCTAATAATTTTGCAACATTGATTTTTTTTTTATTTTATTTCTCTTAAGAGAATGAAACAAGAAGAATTATGAGAAAATAAAATAAGAAGAAGAAGATGAAGAAGAAAAAGCAGCAGAAGATGAGAAGAAAGAAGAGGAAGAGTTTTAAATTATGCAGAACTTATCAGAATAAAAATACACCGAAATTTCTTAATAATAACACACAAAGTTCTTAGTTTTTACACTAAAATTTTGTTACAACAGCAAAAAAATATTTTCTTTAATGCTGCATTTTTTTCTTCTTTTTTTTCTTATTTCTTTCTTTCTTTTAGTTGAATGAATGTAGGTTCATCCTCTTGCTAGTAATTTTGCAGCATTATGTGTTTCTTCTTCGTTATGTAATTTTAAATTATATTTTTTTTTTAATCTTGAAAATCAAACTTGAGATATATGTAGTCCCTCATCTTCATTCTTTGCCTCTCTCTTACTACATATATCTCAAGTTTGATTTTCAAGATTAAAAAAAAAATATAATTTAAAATTTTTGTTAATATTTATTTACTAGTTTACTTAGGTACTTTAAATCATTAGAAAATTTTTTCTTTTAAGTTACAAATACAAACGAAATAAATTTGAAAACTAAGGAGGGCTCACTAAGAAAACGACGCTATTAAAGGGTTGCAACGATTTTTAGGAAATCATTGTTGCTTAAAAAAATATAGCAGCAACTTTTTGTGATTTGCTGCAGTTTTTTCTAATTTAGAGTAATTTTCTATCATTGGAATTTGCAGCAATTTTTTTAGATTTGTGGTGGTTTTTTTCCTCTACATTTTGCAATGGTTTTTTTTTTTTTCCCAAAATTATAACGATTGAAAATGCCTACAAATTACTCATCTCAAAAACAAATTTCTTGAGTTGGCTTATCAAAATTTTTCGGCAAGTGAACCCGTATAACTTGAGTTGAGAATTGGGTTTGTCCAATTACTATGGGATCATGGTGCCTTCCCAAGCTTCTCTGAAGACACCGACCCGGGGGCCTAATTGCAATTCTATTATAAGTCATTGTAATGGTGTCCTGCTAGCATGACATTAATTAGTCATCTACACACAGGTATATGTCGTTCCTCCCTTGTTTGGTGTATGAGACGGCACTTCTAGATGTAGTTCATCAATGTGTTCCTGGTGGGTTGGTTTCAACATGGTTTATAACTGTAAGTTTCCCACAAACAGCTCCAAATATTCGGACAGTTTGTTGAGTTTTCGAACTAATGGGAGGTCAAAGAACTTGCTTCACGATTACTCACATTTAAGTCACGAGGACAATTTACAAATACACTCCAAAATTTAAGTTAAAAAGTGTATTGGTATATTTGATTTAGTTTACTTACCCTTTTTTTTTATTTGTCCATCCCTTTATATACTATGACCCAAATAATGTTCGGATAGTTTGTCGAATTTTCCAGCTAATGAGAGGTTGAAGAACTCGTTTCACGATTAGTCACACTAAGTCCGGAGGACAATCTATAAAGACATTCCAAAACTTAGGTTAGAGAGTCTTTTGGTGTATTTGGTTTAGATTACGTACCTTTTTTTTCGGTTTGTCCGTCTCTTTATATAATATGATCAGCTTTCTACTGGTATAACGACTTTACTTATTAATAACCTTCATATGCTCGTTGCATATAATTTTTAGTTTTATTCCTTCGTAATTGCATGTTTAATCGTTGAAATCCAAAGTCTTATAATCTTTGGAGCATCTCAGGTAACCGACTTTTTAGCTAGAAAGTTTGGACTTAATACAAAAGAAGACCAGAGTTATATCGTCCCAAAACGTTTAGACCATTAAATGGTCTAACAATGAAACATGTTTTTTTTTTATTTTTTAATAATTATTAAATTTATATCTATTTTATAAATTATTATTTTATTATTTATCTATCATATTTATTAACAAAACAATAAAAAATAAAACAACAACAAAATAAGATCTTCCATTAATAATCCCGACCTCCATAAATATTTTAGTAATGCAAATTAGCTAGTATTTTTGTCTTTGATCCGTTACATCTGAAAAAGCTAACGAAATTATTTGTTGGTAATTCAATGGATTGGAAGTACAATACAATCGATTGAATTTTCCATAACAATATGAATTTTTTCATAATTCAATCGATTGGAAATACAATACAATCGATTGAATTTTGCACGACAATACGGACTTCTTCAAAATTCATTTGATTGAAAAAGTACCATAATGAATTCAATTTTGCGCGACTATATAATTTTTTTCATAATTCAATCGATTGAAAATACAATCCATTGAATTTCGCATGGGATCATTAACTCATTCTGTTTCTACCACTTTGGCTTTTGGTAGCTTATTATCAAAATAACAAGAATCTGGTGTAACCTTGATCATACTAATTGTGAAGCGATTCACTTGGTTGGATAAAGCATTCTTTTTCGTGTAACCAGCTTGTATATTTTGCCTATTCATTATCATTTCTCTGTATCATTCCACTTGGATGGAATAGGCCTTAATAGAACTTTGTTGCAGGATTGTTCATTAGTCTCTCTATGGAACTCGGAACTCGATGAGCTAGCGCTACTATCGCACTCAAGATTTTCATCGTCTGTTGTTTTCGCTGGGAAATTATTGTACCTGACTGACCATTATCACCATTTTGGAATGCTGCATTTTTATGAGTGTTACCATAACAAGTCTTGTTATTCTAGTGCACCATTGCATCACTTGGCAGCTTTAACGGGGAACCTCTAAGCTTGAAGATGTAACTGAGAAAAATTTATAATGATTTAATATATAGTATGTATAGTGCAGTGCACAATTCAATCGATTGTGTTATCTTTCTAATCAATTAAATTTTAAAAAAATTCATATTCTGATGGAAAATTCAATCGATTGTGTTGTATTTTTATTCGATTGAATTTTCAATAAACACGATTTCGCTAGCTTTTATAGATATAACGGATCAAAGAAAAAAAAAACTAATTAATTCGCATTGTCAAAATATTTATGGAGGTCACGATTAATGGAATATTTATTTCGTTGTTATTTTTGTTTTTAATTGTTTTGTTAATAAACATGATAGATGAATAATAAAATAATAATTTAAAAAATACATGGTAAATTTTATAATTAAATAGTATATAAATAATTAAATTGTAATTAAAATTAAATAAAGACTATTTAATAATTATTAAAAAATTTAAAAAACATATTTTGTTGTTAGATCATTTAATATTCTATGCCTAGTTATAACACATTTTTAAAGAGATGACACCTGCGTGTCAATAAACTTGTAATTAATGGGTTTTGTTAGGTAGACAATGATTTTTGTAAACAATGTGAATAATGGGTTCTAGAATTGACCCAACAAAGTAAAAAAATACTCCACCCTAAATTAATTCCTAAATTTTAACATTAAGATAACCATCTGCACACCTAATAAATTGAACATCCAGCCATTGTTATCTGTGTATGAGTAAATCGAATCAAAAGAAATAACCATCCAATTAAAAATAATGAATATAATCATCTGCATACCTATTGAATTGAATATCTGACATATTCATTGTTTATATTGTTTAGTATTCCCATTGTCTACTTATACTTTTCCGTAATTAAATAGCAGCATTTGTGGCATTATTAATGTCGGCTCTGCTAGGTAAACAGCAAAAAATATGAATAACGTAAACAATGGGCCGAATTTTTGGCCCATCGAAAATCAAAAGAACCCACCTCAATAAGTAACAAAATATCCTTTTACCTTACTTTTTAAAAATTTTTAACCATTCACTGCTCCTGCCTTTCTTGGAAATCTTATCAGCACTATTGTTGCCCCACCAACCACCCAATACATTTGCAACAAGAACAATCATCATTTTTATATGTAAAATGAACATCCATCTCTTTTGTATGTAAAATAAAATATAATAATAGATTTGCAATAAAAACAACTATCACTTTTGTATATAAAATAAACATCCACTTGCAAATAAAACTTCTAACAAATAGTTGAGCCTCAGATAGATTTGTAAAGTATAATTGTTTTTGAAATGATTTGAACTATAATGAATGTAAAATTTTCAATGGAAAAGTGAGTTATAGAGATGGATTAAATCAACTTCATAAAATATTACTTTTTTTAAATTGGTTGAGTAGTGAGAATATGTTGTATGAGTTTAATAAAAAAAATATTTTTTTTTCTACTAATTTCATTGCTTAGATGTAGAAAGAAGTGCAAAAAGAGAAGATGTGATAACTTATAGTTACGCTAAGCCAAATGGATGGGATTAGTTCTCTTCACGACTGCATCTGCACGGGCTGCGGAGGGACAACAGTGCGCAGTTAGGGCTGCGGCGGTGTCAACACAAGCTGCGGGGGGACGGCGGCGCGGGGTGAGGCTGCAGCGGCGTGCACGGGGCAGCGGCTAAACGGTGTTAGGGAGAACGACGATATTATGATGCGTCAGAACGGTTGTCGCCGACACCGACGGCGAGTTTTGGGCGTAGACCGGAGATTGAAGACGGCGAGTTTTGGACGTGGACCAGAGATTAAGAGATTATAGTGAAATTAAAAATAACTATATGTAGTGTAAACGTGTTTAATTACTAATCTTAATTGTTCCGAGGGTTACCTGAAACTGGAGGTCGATCTCGGATGAGATCTGCTGTTGTGGCCGGAGCTGTCGTACCCGACTTGTTGGACTTGGTGGTGCTGCTAATCCTTGATCACCGGAGGGTGGTGGTACCTGCAAGAGACTCCGATACTTAAGTTAGCACGTGCTTTAGGCAGGATTTTGTGTAGAATCAGAGTATAAGTTATATCTGGGTGTTCCGGTGTATTTATAATAGTGTGGAATGGGAGATAAGTTAGTTATCTTATCTTATCTCTTAAGTGAAGTCATCTTATCTTTCAGGAGAACTGCCTTATCTTTCTAGGCTTTTGCTGCCTTTAGATTGGACTTTATTCCTTCGTTTGGGCCTGCTTTGGGCTCCCATGGTGATTTGGTCAAACTTTTTGAGAAGAGGTCAGTCACGACCCAACCTGAAGAGGTTGGTCACTTGTGTCTTTGGTCAGCTTGGATCGCACAGCTCGACCCAGGATATGAGCACTAATTTTTAAAATTTTAAAATTTAAAATTAAATAATTAATTAAGAATCTAATTTTTAATTTTTAATTTACTTTTTTTTTTAAAATCTATTGTTCAATTTATTTACATCATCATTATTTTTCTTTATTTATTTATTGAGTTTTATTTATTTTAGTACCGAGTTTTTTTTATTTATATAATAGTATATCACAATATTTTTTTTATTGAATTGATTTAATATATAGCATCTCGCTAATATATGCCTTAGAGTTAGAGGCATGTATAATAATACTATAAAAAGAATATATTTTATTAAAAATAATTAAAAAGATAATTTTTTTATATTTTTAATATATTAAATACATAAAAAATTTAAAATGTTTTCATTATAGTTTTAAAAGGAGTTTAGTACACAAAATAATGAAATTTATTTAACAACATAATTTTTTGAAACAAAATTTAATAAATTAATTTTATTTTAACATGGGACTGACAAACACAATTCTACAACAAAAATACATATATTTATACTATATAATCTTTTTATGTATTTTGAAAATGTTAGTGATTGTCCTCACAATTATGTAGGTTCCGTCCTTGTTCTATTGTGATGATATTGATCTTTTTTTTTTTGTGATTGAAAATAACATAAAGAAGAAGGATCTAAGAGAAAGAGTATGATTCTTCTCTAATAATAATGTTTAAATTATTAGGGGGCAGCAACCACTCCAAGTACACCTGCTTGTTAAAAGCAGCAGTCTTAGCCATTAAATCAGCCACTCTATTTGTTGTGCACTGAATGAGTACTACCGTAATTGTCCAATTATATTGGAGCATCTCTTTAATTTTGTCAAGTAGATCAAAGTCAGTCCTAATCATGCTGGTTGTGTCTCGCGAAACAAGAAGAAACGCATCAAGATTATCAGTTTCACATATGACCTCTTTGCACTTGCAATCCCAAGCCATAACAAACCCTCTCCAAATAGCATGAAACTCACAACAGAGAACACTAGAAAGATGCATACTGGCAGAACAACCTTTTATCCAAATTCCCATGCTGTCTCTAATAATACACCCAAAGCCAGCTAATTGCTCATTTTCAAAAACGCTTGCATCGCCGTTCACTTTATAGACATTCATCGAAGGTGGTTCCATATTGCAAAGAGGAAGGAGTAATATGTTTTTGGGTGGTAATGACATTGGAGAAATCTCGAGCAGCATGTTTAGCCAAGTGAACAATTTTCTCCCTACTCCATGGATCATCTTGATGGAAGATGTCATTGTTCCTATCCCTCCAAATCCACCAAAAGGCCGCTGCAAAGAGGAACTCATTTTTGTTGAGGTTAGATTGAATCCAAAACACAAAATCCAAACCAGAATCTACAGCGGTCATTCCCAAGTTTAAGCTAATCCAAATCTGACGAGCTTTTTGGCAAGTCCTAAAGTAATGGTCAATATCCTCTAGAGCAAGATAACATCTCTGACAAAAATCAGAAGTAGCAAGACCTCTTTGAAACCGGTAGCTAGCTGTGGGAACTCCGTTGTTGAGGTAAAGCCAGAGCAGACACTTTATCTTCTCCGATATTCTCAAGCGCCAAAGCCAAAGCCAATTTTCATTATCATTCCAGCCAAATTTCTTCTTCAATAGCCACTCATACCCGCTTTTAGTCGAGTAAGTGAGAGTATTTGAGTTTGTCCAAAACCAACTTGTTTTATCTCCTGCTTGCTTGATAGGATCAAAGAGCATCAAATCAAGTTTAATTTCTTTCGGAATCATTGTGCAAAGCATATCCCACCGCCAATGTCCATGGTGCCAGACATCTTCTAGCTTCAAGAGAGAATCAGAAATGTGCACAAAAGGAACCAAAGGAGCTAGCATTCCAGATGGTCGCCAAGCATGATACCAAAAGGATTGAGACATCCTGCCTATACACCATTCAAAATCATCACGAAGCTTTTCTATTGTCTTATAAATTGCTCGCCAAGTGCTTGAAACATTATTAGAAAAATTGGGTGAAAAGCAAGAACCCCCAGATAAATATTTTGCCAACATAATCCTTACCCAAAGTTTATCTTTATTATGTAGTAATTGCTAAACAAGTTTTCCAATAAAGCAAAATTCACACATTGAGTATCTCTAATTTCCAAACCTCCATATTTTCTTGGAGTGACAACTTTGCTCCACTTGACCAAGCTTAAGCAACGCTCCCCCACCTTTCCCTTCCACAAGAATTGTCTAAGCACAGAATCAATCTTTTGACAAATCGAAGTAGGAAAAAAAGTCACTTGCATCTGGTAAATAGGAAGAGAAGAAGCAATAGATTTAATTAAGCAAAGCCTGCCTGCTCTGTTAAGGAGTCGACCTTTCCAACTAGCCCAGCCTATTCTTGATCTTCTCTAAAGAGTCCGAAAAAACAGACCTAACAACTCGAGGATGATTAAGGTTCACCCCCAAGTATTTGCCTAGGTCACTAGTAAAAGGAATATGAGAAACACCAGACAACATTTCCTTCCTTCTATTAGAGATTTTTCTAGAACAAATAGTTTTGGAATTTTCAATGTTAACCTTCATACCTGAAGCTTTGCAGAATAACTCCAAGGTGTGTACGACATTCTGAACTTGATTTTTCTCCGCTTTACAAAAAAGAAGGAGGTCATCGGCAAACATCAAGTGAGAAACTCTAGGTCCCCCTCTAGAAACAGCTACACCATCCCAAATACCCTCGTCAACTTGTTTGGAAATGAAGCACGCCAATCTCTCCATGCACAAAACAAATAAATAAGGAGAAATTGGATCTCCTTGCCTGAGTCCTCTGCGAGGTTGGAAGCTATCCAATCTATTCCCATTCCAGAGGATGGAAAGATTTGAGGTCTGAACACAATTCATTATAAGCCGAATAATTAGAGAAGGAAAGCCAAAAGATTCAAGAGTGTGTTCAAGAAAATTCCAATCAACTCTATCATAAGTCTTTTCTAAATCAATCTTAAAAGCCATAGCTCCTTTTCAGACTTTGTCCGCTTAAGAAAGTGAAGAACTTCTTGGGTGACAATAATATTATCACGCGCTCCTCTACCATGAATAAACCCTCCCTGAGTTAGGCTAACAATCTCATCCAAGAAAGACCGTAATCTATTAACTAGCACTTTAGTCACAAGCTTATAAATGACATTACAAAGGCTTATTGGCCGAAAATCTTTCAATCTAGTTGGAGGGTCGCACTTAGGAATAAGAACAATCAAAGTTTTCAACAAAGAATGACTTAACGTCTCCCCTAAGAATGCTTTCTGAACAGTACGCCACACCTCATGACCTACCACATCTCAATATTCTTTAAAAAAAAAATACTCAAAAATCATTTGGCCCAAGAGTTTTGAACGAGCTCATATTATTCAAAGCTTTTTTAACCTCCAACATTGTCACTGGTTTAGACAAATCATCACAAGCATCTTAGCTAAGAGTTGGCATAAAAATTTCTTCCATACAATTAATCTCAACAGACTCTCAGTAGAACAAAAAATACTTTTAAAGAAATGAACAAAAAATATTGACTTTATATTTGGGAAGGACGGTTAAGTATATGAGTAAAGAAACGTTAATATATAAGATAATAATTAACAAGTAAAGACTTCTGAGTCAATATAAATAATAGTTTTGCTATTAGTATTTTTATAATTTATGCATGATATTTTGATAGTAAAAATATTATACGTTTAAAAATAAACCCTGTAAGAAATATTTAAAACAATATACCATTTGGCTCAGCCTCATCATCAAGAGAAGCAATGATAATACGGAAGCGAGTTCGTCATTAAAACTTATAGTGTGTCATGTGGAAATAAATAAAGTTCTTGAACTAAATTCATAGTACTATTAGTATTAGGGGTGTGGATGGTCTGGTCTGGTTCAAAAATTTGGTTATTATTTTGAGTTTAGAGTCGAGTAAAGATCTCAAAAATACATTCGATTATTATTTCGGGTCGGATTCGGACCATGACTTGGGTCATCCGAATTCGATCCGGGGATCCGGTCATCATACATGATTAATATTGTGTTATTAGTGATGGGTGATGGCTATTCTTATGTGAAATTTAAGTATTGTAAATCTTAATATTTTGTATTATTAGTTATTATAAGACTTTAGACTAATGCATAATATTGTGTTATTTGCATTGATTTAAATATTTGGTGTTATTAGATAATATTAATATTGATTATGCTTATGCTTTAATTTTAGAGAAGAGTTGGTTCTTGTTATATTTTTTTAAGTGAATTTTACCATATCAAATAATAATTAGAATTTTAGAAATTTGGATATTTTTACATGCTAGGTTACAAGAAGGTACCAAGGTAATATAATGTTAACAGTCCGATTTTCTATCTGATTTTTACTCGGTATAATTGTGGCCCAAAGTGTATAGGTTTCATTGGATTTAGGATCGAGTTCGAGTCTAACAAATAGACTTGATATATATTTTGAGTCGAATTTAAATTACATCAAATTCAGTTTCGCCATACTGATGCACGTCCCTAATTAGTATGACTGCATTGAGAGAGCTATCAAAGGAATCCGCTTTTTTTTATTCATGTTCTGACTTCCAATCCAAAAATGGGGTCTCCTTTTGGTGGAAAACATAAAAGTATAAAAGGCTTGTCGCCAAAGTGCTGCAACATTATCACCTATATTTCGCATTAGTTTTTGTAAATAATAATAGTAATTCATATGATCTCCAATTTATATATAAAGACAAATATATAAAAGGCGAAATGAGTAGTTGTTTTGACTTTCATCAAAAGATGAATAACTACCCGAAGGGGGGCAAATTTGGTAGATATGGACATTCATGTTTCTCACGGATGCGAATCGTTTTCAGAACCACTTTAATTTCTTCAGTTTGCTGTGCGTGAGAATGATATTAGTGGATAATAACCGTGACACGCTCATCTATCCTCACATATTCGCGTTGTTTGAAAAAGCCAGTGTTAGTCGAAAATAATTAATTTTAAAAAACAAAGTTATTTAAAAATTAGTAGGCGTGTGTTTTTAGAAAATATCTGTATCGAGAAAGGTATTTTGATATTGACTTAAAATTTGACTATTATAATTAGTCGAAGAAATAAATCCAAGATATCAAGTTTTGGAATTTGCTTTTTAAGACGTTACATTATAAAGCAGAAGAAACGAGAACAGTTACATATGTTTTGACGACGTGGTGGTTATACTTTGATTCGATTAGTTAGGAGATGGCTATATATAGAAGAAAGCTCGAAGATACAAAGGTTAAAATTTTACTTCAGAAATTACTCACGCACACTCACATTTCAAGGACTTTCTGAGTCTGCTTCGAGTTAATTTTCTGTAGGGTTTCTTTCATATGTCTTTATTTTCTATTTATTTTTTCTGCAAACTTTACTTTTCATGCAAATTTATCTTTCAAGCAACATTTACTTTACTTGTTCAGTTTTATGTTTTGAAACCTTTAATTTCCATGACAAAAGTCCTTTGATTTAATCGAAGGCATTTTACTGCTTTGTTTAAATTCAATGCAAACCATTTTAATTCCAGTCAATTTTATTTTCAAAGTCTTTATTTATGTCTTTTCGATCTTTTCTTTAAATTTCATCTGATTCGAGGATCTTTGATGCACTGTTAGAAAACTGGTACCCACAAAAGAGGAGTTGGTTTCGCTCTCATACCATTAGAGTCGAACCACCTTCAATTTGCTAAAAATCGATAAAACAAATTGGCACGCCTAGTGGGACAGTTTTAAATTGAAGTGTGTCAAATAATTTTAGTGTCACTTAGTGTATGCAATTAAGGAGTAGAAAAATTACTCACATGGCTGACGAAGTTTCTAATGTGAATGGTGGTTCGGCCACAAATGATAGTGCACCAGTAAATGTACAACCTTCGTACGTTATTTCACGTTCGGAAGGGGTGGTTGTAAATGAAAGGGTGGCGGTTACTAATGTGCAGGCTGAAAATAACGGGTGTAATACTCGTCCACGTGTTAATCCACCACTGATTCAACGTCAAGTAATTGTTGGTTGGCCTCCTTATGGCCTTCCTCTTGGTTGTACTCCACCAGTAAGTGGTTTTGTTCCTCCGATCCGTTTGGGGGTACAAGTGGAGTAAACAATGTCAAAATCCATAACAGCGATCCGAATATTCTTGTGATTATAATGTGGGTTCTATATCAAATACTTCTAATTCAATAGCAGCATTTCGACAACATGTAGAAGAAAGCCATCATAATTTGGTCAATTTATTGACTCAACAAATGACCAAACAATTATAAATCTTATGATGGCTGATCATGAATCGAAGTTCGATCGTCTTGCCAGGCAAGTTGAGCGAATTGCCTGAATCGTTGATTATGATGAAGGAGAAAGGCAAGATGCTAGAGGAAATAATGAAGGTTTTGAAAATCTATTTCAAAACGAAAATGATGCTTTTAGAAACATAAAAAATCTTCAGTTAATTCCTCGAGGTCAAAATGCCGATGATGTTCTGGCTCGATTCACGTAATCAAGTTGGTAAACGTTATCAGGTTACAAGAATTGTGGCAGATGTGCTTAATAGGGTTGGATTCAATATAGGATTCATGAATCGACCTCATTTTATGTCAGCTTTTCCTCATAATGTCCAAATGGTCGAGGCGCCAAGAGGAATAAAAAATCCAAAAATAATTACAAAATTTGCAGGAGAAGTTGGGAAATCGACTACTGAACATGTTGCTCAATATTTGGTCGAAATTAAAAATTTGGCTAATGATGAAAATTTGAAAATGAAGTCTTTTCCTTCTTTGTTAACGAAGAATGCTTTTACTTGGTTTTCTAATCTTATACTAAATTTGATAACAACATGGGCTCAGCTAGAAACTGCTTTTCATGCCCAATTTTATTGAGGAGAACTGAATGTGGCAGTTACTGACTTAGTGGCTTTGAAACGTGAAGATGGTGAAACCATCGATGATTACATGATTTGTTTCAAAAACGCTAAAAGTCGTTGTTATGTGTCTCTTCCTGAAAGTGAAGTAGTAAAGATAGCAATTATAGGATTTGGATTTTATGTGCGTTGAAGACTACTCAATGTACATATTCCTGACTTAGCCCATTTGGCTGAGAGAGTTTCTCAAGTAGAAGTTCTGAAGAAAGAAAAAGAGAAATATAAGAACGAAAGGAGGTTGAAGAGTAAACCTTTCTCTCGTAAGGAGAAAGTTTCTTATGTGGCCATGGAATCCTCTGATGAGGAGTCCGATTTAGATGCAGAATTTGATTTGGCTGAACTTAGGAAAGGCCCTCCTTATGTCTATTCTTTACTTAAGAAAATTCCTAACAATGAGAAGTCAAATGATTCAAAACTGAAAAGTGGGAAAAGATATAGTTTTGATATTTCAAAATCTGATCAGATTTTTGATGTGTTGCTTAAAGATAAACAGTTAGTTTTACCTGAAGGCAGAACTTTACTTTCGGTAAAAGATTTAAAAGGAAAACCTTATTGTCAGTTTCACCAAGCAACTAGTCATTCGACTAACAATTGTGTTTGTTTCATGGATTTGATACAAGAAGCCATCATGGAAGGATGGTTGAAATTCGATGATAGTAAGAAAGAAATGAAAGTTGATTCTGATCCTTTCGATAGTGAAGCAAGTTTTGCTGAACCATATTTCAGGGTGAATATGGTTGGAATGTCTTATGACTTTGATATGGCCCTGGAAAACTTTGAATCAGATGTCCGATCTGTATACCCTGGGATAGGAGATGGGTTGTTGGATTTCTTGGTACAATAGAAATTAAAGGATCGGGACGTATCTCTGTGTCCTTGATGCAATGCAGTTTTCGATGCTGAGGCTGTGGCAATTTTTGAGAAGGAAAGGATCAAGAAGAAATTGGCTCACAGATAAGAACAGGCCCGTCAGAAACAGCCTATTCGACGAATGGAAGGGCACAGTTCTAGAGGTCCTCAGAAAAGCACTATTACACCTATAAAACGTTCTCAAGCCATAGGTGTATAGCGGATTTGAAACTTCCAAGAGTTTCAAAACAGGAACGTTCATTATAAGCGTAACCCACAGTGGGGGCATAGAGGTCCTCCTCGAGGTCGATATCCTTACTTCCATGGCCGAGCAGAGGGTATCCAAGGGGCAGAGGACGAAGAGGACGACAGCCACCCAAGGTATCTTTAGTTGACAAAGTTAAGGGGGCAACACCTTCTGTGCACTCTCGAATAGGCTTCCCGACTGATGGAGAGACGTATCCAAAGGGTCTTTCCTCCACTGTGAAGTTGGATAAAGGAAAAGCAGTGGTTACTGCTTCTGAGGGTGATAAAAATAAGGTTGCTAGTTTAGATGAAGAGTACTTTGAAGAAGGAGAAGATAAAATGGTCAGTAACATTTCGATTATCCCAACTGAGTATCTAGGAGAATATGAGGATAATCCAGTGGAGGATTATGATATTGATGATGAGGAAGCCTTTTCATTCATTCGATATGAGGATGAACCTGGTTATTTTCAAAGTCCTTCCGAGAAACAAAAATCTCGTTTGCGCCCACTACACATTACCGCAACCATGAGTGGGATCAAAATAAACAAAGTTCTGATTGATGGAGGAGCAACTATTAGCCTCATACCAAAAAGGATGTTGATGAAGGTCGGAAAACATCTTGATGATTTAATCCCTACTAATATTTCAGTAACAGATTTCAGTGGTGCTTTAATCCCTGCTAAAGGTTTGGTTACTTTGGGAGTGAAAGTTGGATCCTTTGATCAAAGCACCGTCTTCGTTGTGGTGTCTTCAAAGGCTAGTTATAACGCCTTACTAGGACGTGATTGGATGCATGGAGTTGGGTTTGTGCCGTCAACTATGCCTCAAAGTATTCTCCTTTGGACAGATGATGGAAAATCTTAAGTAGTTAAGGCTGATTCGAATCTGTATGTCGAGCAGTTACACATCGACTTCAGGGTGTATAGTCCTAAATTGAAACCTTTGAATGTTGACAGAGTACTTAATTCTTTCAATTGTGAAGGGTGCTATCTAACTTTAGAAGGTTTAAGTGCGAAGCGTCTTTATCCACAACTCAGTATTATTCCGACTTGGTGGGATTGTTCAACATAAGCGGTGATTCGAGGACGTTCTTCGATGGCAAATGAACAAGATGTCTCGAATTATCTGGTAACTTTAAATAATTATTTAAGTAATTTCCTTTCAGTAGAGAATAAAAGCGATTCTTCTTATGAAGTTGAGTCATTTAGAAAAGTAGTTTCATCTTCTTCTTATAGTGTAGTGATGAGCGGATATTTTATACGCTTTTTGGGGGTATTTTCATATAGTTTTTAGTAGGATCTA